>NW_026697390.1:0-59319 GCF_030435755.1 Ochotona princeps | reverse complement strand
GCCTACCAACTCCACATTGACAGGCAACTTCTAGCGCCACAGCCCATTTTCCAGATAGCCCTCAATGCAAAGGCTAGACGCAAATATTGGTGTGAGAGCTAATTCAATCAAGGAAACACTGCATGTTGGTGAAGGGCATATTGAAGAAGGATCAGCCGAGTGGTTCTTGTGGGAGAAGAACTCCATTTGGCTCACTAACTTCACACACCATCAAGGCTTCCAAGCAGCTCTCAAGGAAACTCAGTTTTCAACTCTAGGCTTAGTGCCCTTTGAGTGCATTATCTAGGAATGAACCTGGTAGAGCATCCACACAAACGAATGCTCCACATGCGGGTTTCACATGCCACCAACTCCACATTGACAGGCAACTTCAAGCGCCACAGCCGTTTTCAGATAGCCCTCAATGCAAAGGCTCTAGACGCAAATATTGGTGTGAGAGCTAATTCAATCAAGGAAACACTGCATGTTGGTGAAGGGCATATTGAAGAAGGAGTCAGCCAAGTGGTTCTTGTGGAGAACAACTCCATTTGGCTCACTAACTTCACACACCATCAGGCTTCCAAGCAGCTCTCAAGGAAACTCAGTTTTCACACTCTATGCTTAGTGCCCTTTGAGTGCATTATCTAGGAATGAACCTGTAGAGCATCCCACACAAACGAATGCTCCACATGCGGGTTTCACATGCCACCAACTCCACATTCTCAGGCAACTTCAGCGCCACAGCCGTTTTCAGATAGCCCTCAATGCGAAGGCTCTAGACGCAAATATTGGTGTGAGAGCTAATTCAATCAAGGAAACACTGCATGTTGGTGAAGGGCTATTGAAGAAGGATCAGCCGAGTGGTTCTTGTGGGAGAACAACTCCATTTGGCTCACTAACTTCACAGACCATCAGGCTTCCAGCAGCTCTCAAGGAAACTCAGTTTTAACGCTCTAGGATTAGTGCCCTTTGAGTGCATTATCTAGGAATGAACCTGGTAGAGCATCCCACACAAACGAATGCTCCACATGCGGGTTTCACATGCCACCAACTCCACATTTCTCAGGCAACTTCAGCGCCACAGCCGTTTCAGATAGCCCTCAATGCAAAGGCTCTAGACGCAAATAATGGTGTGAGAGCTAATTCAATCAAGGAAACACTGCATGTTGGTGAAGGGCATATTGAAGAAGGATCAGCCGAGTGGTTCTTGTGGGAGAACAACTCATTTGGCTCACTAACTTCACACACCACCAGGCTTCCAAGCAGCTCTCAAGGAAACTCAGTTTTCACACTCTATGCTTAGTGCCCTTTGAGTGCATTATCTAGGAATGAACCTGGTAGAGCATCCCACACAAACGAATGCTCCACATGCGGGTTTCACATGCCACCAACTCCACATTCTCAGGCAACTTCAGCGCCACAGCCGTTTTCAGATAGCCCTCAATGCAAAGGCTCTAGACGCAAATATTGGTGTGAGAGCTAATTCAATCAAGGAAACACTGCATGTTGGTGAAGGGCACATTGTAGAAGGATCAGCCGAGTGGTTCTTGTGGGAGAACAACTCCATTTGGCTCACTAACTTCACACACCATCAGGCTTCCAAGCAGCTCTCAAGGAAACTCAGTTTTCAACTCTATGCTTAGTGCCCTTTGAGTGCATTATCTAGGAATGAACCTGGTAGAGCATCCCACACAAACGAATGCTCCACATGCGGGTTTCACATGCCACCAACTCCACATTCTCAGGCAACTTCAGCGCACAGCCGTTTTCAGATAGCCCTCAATGCAAAGGCTCTAGACGCAAATATTGGTGTGAGAGCTAATTCAATCAAGGAAACACTGCATGTTGGTGAAGGGCATATTGAAGAAGGATCAGCCGAGTGGTTCTTGTGGGAGAACAACTCCATTTGGCTCACTAACTTCACACACCATCAGGCTTCCAAGCAGCTCTCAAGGAAACTCAGTTTTCACACTCTATGCTTAGTGCTCTTTGAGTGCATTATCTAGGAATGAACCTGGTAGAGCATCCCACACAAACGAATGCTCCACATGCGGGTTTCACATGCCACCAACTCCACATTCACAGGCAACTTCAGCGCCACAGCCATTTTCAGATAGCCCTCAATGCAAAGGCTCTAGACGCAAATATTGGTGTGAGAGCTAATTCAATCAAGGAAACACTGCATGTTGGTGAAGGGCATATTGAAGAAGGATCAGCCGGAGGTGGTTCTTGTGGGGAGAACAACTCCATTTGGCTCACTAACTTCACACACCATCAGGCTTCCAAGCAGCTCTCAAGGAAACTCAGTTTTCACACTCTATGCTTAGTGCCTTTTGAGTACCTAGGACTGAAATGAAGGTTGGTGAGCATCCCACACAAACGAATGCTCCACATGCGGGTTTCACATGCCACAAACTCCACATTCACAGGCAACTTCAGCGCCACAGCCGTTTTCAGATAGCCTCAATGCAAAGGCTCTAGACGCAAATATTGGTGTGAGAGCTAATTCAATCAAGGAAACACTGCATGTTGGTGAAGGGCATATTGAAGAAGGATCAGCCGAGTGGTTCTTGTGGGAGAACAACTCCATTTGGCTCACTAACTTCACACACCATCAGGCTTCCAAGCAGCTCTCAAGGACACTCAGTTTTCACACTCTATGCTTAGTGCCCTTTGAGTGCATGTATCTAGGAATGAACCTGGTAGAGCATCCCACACAAACGAATGCTCCACATGCGGGTTTCACATGCCACCAACTCCACATTCTCAGGCAATCTTCAGCGCCACAGCCATTTTCAGATAGCCCTGAATGCAAAGGCTCTAGACGCAAATATTGGTGTGAGAGCTAATTCAATCAAGGAAACACTGCATGTTGGTGAAGGCATATTGAAGAAGGATCAGCCGAGTGGTTCTTGTGGGAGAACAACTCCATTTGGCTCACTAACTTCACACACCACCAGGCTTCCCAGCAGCTCTCAAGGAAACTCAGTTTTCACACTCTATGCTTAGTGCCCTTTGAGTGCATTATCTAGGAATGAACCTGGTAGAGCATCCCACACAAACGAATGCTCCACATGCGGGTTTCACATGCCACCAACTCCACATTCTCAGGCAACTTCAGCGCCACAGCCGTTTTCAGATAGCCCTCAATGCAAAGGCTCTAGACGCAAATATTGGTGTGTGAGAGCTAATTCAATCAAGGAAACACTGCATGTTGGTGAATGGCATATTGAAGAAGGATCAGCCGAGTGGTTCTTGTGGGAGAACAACTCCATTTGGCTCACTAACTTCACACACCATCAGGCTTCCAAGCAGCTCTCAAGGAAACTCAGTTTTCACACTCTATGCTTACTGCCTTTTGAGTACTTGGACTGAAATGAAGCTTGGTTAGCATCCCACACAAACGAATGCTCCACATGCGGGTTTCACATGCCACCAACTCCACATTCACAGGCAACTTCAGCGCCACAGCCGTTTTCAGATAGCCCTCAATGCAAAGGCTCTAGACGCAAATCCTGGTGTGAGAGCTAATTCAATCAAGGAAACACTGCATGTTGGTGAAGGGCATATTGAAGAAGATCAGCCGAGTGGTTCTTGTGGGAGAACAACTCCATTTGGCTCACTAACTTCACACACCATCAGGCTTCCAAGCAGCTCTCAAGGAAACTCAGTTTTCAACTCTAGGCTTAGTGCCCTTTGAGTGCATTATCTAGGAATGAACTGGTAGAGCATCCCACACAAACGAATGCTCCACATGCGGGTTTCACGTGCCACCAACTCCACATTCTCAGGCAACTTCAGCGCCACAGACATTTTCAGATAGCCCTGAATGCAAAGGCTCTAGACGCAAATGATGGTGTGAGAGCTAATTCAATCAAGGAAACACTGCATGTTGGTGAAGGGCATATTGAAGAAGGATCAGCCGAGTGGTTCTTGTGGGAGAACAACTCATTTGGCTCACTAACTTCACACACCATCAGGCTTCCAAGCAGCTCTCAAGGAAACTCAGTTTTCACACTCTATGCTTAGTGCCCTTTGAGTGCATTATCTAGGAATGAACCTGGTAGAGCATCCCACACAAACGAATGCTCCACATGCGGGTTTCACATGCCACCAACTCCACATTCTCAGGCAACTTCAGCGCCACAGCCGTATTCAGATAGCCCTCAATGCAAAGGCTCTAGACGCAAATATTGGTGTGAGAGCTAATTCAATCAAGGAAACACTGCATGTTGGTGAAGGGCATATTGAAGAAGGATCAGCCGAGTGGTTCTTGTGGAGAACAACTCCATTTGGCTCACTAACTTCACACTCCATCAGGCTTCCAAGCAGCTCTCAAGGAAACTCAGTTTTCAACTCTAGGCTTAGTGCCCTTTGAGTGCATTATCTAGGAATGAACCTGGTAGAGCATCCCACACAAACGAATGCTCCACATGCGGGTTTCACGTGCACCAACTCCACATTCTCAGGCAACTTCAGCGCCACAGACATTTTCAGATAGCCCTGAATGCAAAGGCTCTAGACGCAAATATGGTGTGAGAGCTAATTCAATCAGGAAACACTGCATGTTCGTGAAGGGCATATTGAAGAAGGATCAGCCGAGTGGTTCTTGTGGAGAACAACTCCATTTGGCTCACTAACTTCACACACCATCAGGCTTCCAAGCAGCTCTCAAGGAAACTCAGTTTTCACACTCTAGGCTTAGTGCCCTTTGAGTGCATTATCTAGGAATGAACCTGGTAGAGCATCCACACAAACGAATGCTCCACATGCGGGTTTCACATGCCACCAACTCCACATTCACAGGCAACTAAATCACCACAGCCGTTTTCAGATAGCCCTCAATGCAAAGCTCTAGACGCAATATTGGTGTGAGAGCTAATTCAATCAAGGAACACTGCATGTTGGTGAAGGGCATATTGAAGAAGGATCGGCCGAGTGGTTCTTGTGGGAGAACAACTCCATTTGGCTCAATAACTTCACACACCATCAGGCTTCCAAGCAGCTCTCAAGGAAACTCAGGTTTCAACTCTATGCTTAGTGCCCTTTGAGTGCATTATCTAGGAATGAACCTGGTAGAGCATCCCACACAAACGAATGCTCCACATGCGGGTTTCACGTGCCACCAACTCCACATTCACAGGCAACTTCAGCGCCACAGCCGTTTCAGATAGCCCTCAATGCAAAGGCTCTAGACGCAAATATTGGTATGAGAGCTAATTCAATCAAGGAAACACTGCATGTTGGTGAAGGGCATATTGAAGAAGGATCAGCCAAGTGGTTCTTGTGGGAGAACTCCATTTGGCTCACTAGCTTCACACACCATCAGGCTTCCAAGCAGCTCTCAAGGAAACTCAGTTTTCACACTCTATGCTTAGTGCCCTTTGAGTGCATTATCTAGGAATGAACCTGGTAGAGCATCCCACACAAACGAATGCTCCACATGCGGGTTCACATGCCACCAACTCCACATTGACAGGCAACTTCAGCACCAGCCGTTTTCAGATTGCCCTCAATGCAAAGGCTCTAGACGCAAATATTGGTGTGAGAGCTAATTCAATCAAGGAAACACTGCATGTTGGTGAAGGGCATATTGAAGAAGGATCAGCCGAGTGGTTCTTGTGGGAGAACAACTCCATTTGGCTCACTAACTTCACACACCATCAGGCTTCCAAGCAGCTCTCAAGGGAAACTCAGTTTTCACACTCTATGCTTAGTGCCCTTTGAGTGCATTATCTAGGAATGAACCTGGTAGAGCATCCCACACAAACGAATGCTCCACATGCGGGTTTCACATGCCACCAACTCCACATTCTCAGGCAACTTCAGCGCCACAGCCGTTTTCAGATAGCCCTCAATGCAAAGGCTCTAGACGCAAATATGGTGTGAGAGCTAATTCAAGTCAAGGAAACACTGCATGTTGGTGAAGGGGCATATTGAAGAAGGATCAGCCGAGTGGTTCTTGTGGGAGAACAACTCCATTTGGCTCACTAACTTCACACACCATCAGGCTTCCAAGCAGCTCTCAAGGAAACTCAGTTTTCACACTCTATGCTTAGTGCCCTTTGAGTGCATTATCTAGGAATGAACCTGGTAGAGCATCCCACACAAACGAATGCTCCACATGCGGTTTCACATGCCACCAACTCACATTCACAGGCAACTAAATCACCACAGCCGTTTTCAGATAGCCCTCAATGCAAAGGCTCTAGACGCAATATTGGTGTGAGAGCTAATTCAATCAAGGAAACACTGCATGTTGGTGAAGGGCATATTGAAGAAGGAATCGGCCGAGTGGTTCT
Source organism: Ochotona princeps (assembly GCF_030435755.1). Classification (NCBI taxonomy): domain Eukaryota; kingdom Metazoa; phylum Chordata; class Mammalia; order Lagomorpha; family Ochotonidae; genus Ochotona; species Ochotona princeps. Next base: position 53,038 of record NW_026697390.1, on the reverse strand, counting down.
TGTGGGAGAACAACTCCATTTGCTCAATAACTTCACACCATCAGGCTTCCAAGCAGCTCTCAAGGAAACTCAGGTTTCAACTCTATGCTTAGTGCCCTTTGAGTGCATTATCTAGGAATGAACCTGGTAGAGCATCCCACACAAACGAATGCTCCACATGCGGGTTTCACGTGCCACCAACTCCACATTCACAGGCAACTTCAGCGCCACAGCCGTTTCAGATAGCCCTCAATGCAAAGGCTCTAGACTCAAATATTGGTATGAGAGCTAATTCAATCAAGGAAACACTGCATGTTGGTGAAGGGGCATATTGAAGAAGGATCAGCCGAGTGGTTCTTGTGGGAGAACAACTCCATTTGGCTCACTAGCTTCACACACCATCAGGCTTCCAAGCAGCTCTCAAGGAAACTCAGTTTTCAACCTCTAGGCTTAGTGCCTTTGAGTGCATTATCCTAGGAATGAACCTGGTAGAGCATCCCACACAAACGAATGCTCCACATGCGGGTTTCACGTGCCACCAACTCCACATTCTCAGGCAACTTCAGCGCCACAGCCATTATCAGATAGCCCTCAATGCAAAGGCTCTAGACGCAAATATTGGTGTGAGAGCTAATTCAATCAAGGAAACACTGCATGTTGGTGAAGGGCATATTGAAGAAGGATCAGCCGAGTGGTTCTTGTGGGAGAACAACTCCATTTGGCTCACTAACTTCACACACCATCAGGCTTCCAAGCAGCTCTCAAGGAAACTCAGTTTTCACACTCTATGCTTAGTGCCCTTTGAGTGCATTATCTAGGAATGAACCTGGTAGAGCATCCCACACAAACGAATGCTCCACATGCGGGTTTCACATGCCACCAACTCCACATTCACAGCAACTTCAGCACCACAGCCGTTTCAGATTGCCCTCAATGCAAAGCCTCTAGACGCAAATACTGGTGTGAGAGCTAATTCAATCAAGGAAACACTGCATGTTGGTGAAGGGGCATATTGAAGAAGGATCAGCCGAGTGGTTCTTTTGGGAGAACAACTCCATTTGGCTCACTAACTTCACACACCGTCAGGCTTCCAAGCAGCTCTCAAGGAAACTCAGTTTTCACACTCTATGCTTAGTGCCCTTTGAGTGCCTAGGACTAAAAGGAAGCTTGGTGAGCATCCCACACAAACGAATGCTCCACATGCGGGTTTCACATGCACCAACTCCACATTCTCAGGCAACTTCAGCGCCACAACCGTTTTCAGATAGCCCTCAATGCAAAGGCTCTAGACGCAAATGATTGTGTGAGAGCTAATTCAATCAAGGAAACACTGCATGTTGGTGAAGGGCATATTGAAGAAGATCAGCCGAGTGGTTCTGTGGGAGAACAACTCCATTTGGCTCACTAGCTTCACACACCATCAGGCTTCCAAGCAGCTCTCAGGAAACTCAGTTTTCAACTCTAGGCTTAGTGCCCTTTGAGTGCATTATCTAGGAATGAACCTGGTAGAGCATCCCACACAAACGAATGCTCCACATGCGGGTTTCACGTGCCACCAACTCCACATTCTCAGGCAACTTCAGCGCCACAGCCATTATCAGATAGCCCTCAATGCAAAGGCTCTAGAACGCAAAATATTGGTGTGAGAGCTAATTCAATCAAGGAAACACTGCATGTTGGTGAAGGGCATATTGAAGAAGGATCAGCCGAGTGGTTCTTGTGGAGAACAACTCCATTTGGCTCACTAACTTCACACACCATCAGGCTTCCAAGCAGCTCTCAAGGAAACTCAGTTTTCACACTCTATGCTTAGTGCCCTTTGAGTGCATTATCTAGGAATGAACCTGGTAGAGCATCCCACACAAACGAATGCTCCACATGCGGGTTTCACATGCCACCAACTCCACATTCACAGGCAACTTCAGCACCACAGCCGTTTTCAGATTGCCCTCAATGCAAAGCCTCTAGACGCAAATACTGGTGTGAGAGCTAATTCAATCAGGAAACACTGCATGTTGGTGAAGGGCATATTGAAGAAGGATCAGCCGAGTGGTTCTTTTGGGAGAACAACTCCATTTGGCTCACTAACTTCACACACCGTCAGGCTTCCAAGCAGCTCTCAAGGAAACTCAGTTTTCACACTCTATGCTTAGTGCCCTTTGAGTGCCTAGGACTAAAAGGAAGCTTGGTGAGCATCCCACACAAACGAATGCTCCACATGCGGGTTTCACATGCCACAACTCCACATTCTCAGGCAACTTCAGCGCCACAACCGTTTTCAGATAGCCCTCAATGCAAAGGCTCTAGACGCAAATGATTGTGTGAGAGCTAATTCAATCAAGGAAACACTGCATGTTGGTGAAGGGCATATTGAAGAAGGATCGGCCCAGTGGTTCTTGTGGAGAACAACTCCATTTGGCTCAATAACTTCACACACCATCAGGCTTCCAACCAGCTCTCAAGGAAACTCAGTTTTCAACTCTATGCTTAGTGCCCTTTGAGTGCATTATCTAGGAATGGACCTGGTAGAGCATCCCACACAAACGAATGCTCCACATGCGGGTTTCACATGCCACCAACTCCACATTCACAGGCAACTTCAGCGCCACAGCCGTTTTCAGCTAGCCCTCAATGCAATAGGCTCTAGACGCAAATATTGGTGTGAGAGCTAATTCAATCAAGGAAACACTGCATGTTGGTGAAGGGCATATTGAAGAAGGATCAGCTGAGTGGTTCTTGTGGGAGAACAACTCCATTTGGCTCACTAACTTCACACACCACCAGGCTTCCAAACAGCTCTCAAGGAAACTCAGTTTCACACTCTATGCGTTAGTGCCCTTTGAGTGCATTATCTAGGAATGAACCTGGTAGAGCATCCCACACAAACGAATGCTCCACATGCGGGTTTCACATGCCACCAACTCCACATTCTCAGGCATCTTCAGCGCCACAGCCATTTTCAGATACCCCTCAATGCAAAGGCTCTAGACGCAAATATTGGTGTGAGAGCTAATTCAATCAAGGAAACACTGCATGTTGGTGAAGGGCATATTGAAGAAGGATCAGCCGAGTGGTTCTTGTGGGAGAACAACTCCATTTGGCTCACTAACTTCACACACCATCAGGCTTCCAAGCAGCTCTCAAGGAAACTCAGTTTTCACACTCTATGCTTAGTGCCCTTTGAGTGCATATCTAGGAATGAACCTGGTAGAGCATCCACACAAACGAATGCTCACATGCGGGTTTCACATGCCACCAACACCACATTCTCAGGCAACTTCAGCGCCACAGCCGTTTCAGATAGCCCTCAATGCAAAGGCTCTAGACGCAAATACTGGTGTGAGAGCTAATTCAATCAGGAAACACTGCATGATTGTGAAGGGCATATTGAAGAAGGATCAGCCGAGTGGTTCTTGTGGGAGAACAACTCCATTTGGCTCACTAACTTCACACACCATCAGGCTTCCAAGCAGCTCTCAAGGAAACTCAGTTTTCAACTCTAGGCTTAGTGCCCTTTGAGTGCATTATCTAGGAATGAACCTGGTAGAGCATCCCACACAAACGAATGCTCCACATGCGGGTTTCACATGCCACCAACTCCACATTCTCAGGCAACTTCAGCGCCACAGCCGTTTTCAGATAGCCCTCAATGCAAAGGCTCTAGACGCAAATACTGGTGTGAGAGCTATTCAATCAAGGAAACACTGCATGTTGGTGAAGGGCATAATGAAGAAGGATCAGCGAGTGGCTCTTGTGGGAGAACAACTCCATTTGGCTCACTAACTTCACACACCATCAGGCTTCCAAGCAGCTCTCAAGGAAACTCAGTTTTCAACTCTATGCTTAGTGCCCTTTGACTACATTATCTAGGAATGAACCTGGTAGAGCATCCCACACAAACGAATGCTCCACATGCGGGTTTCACATGCCACCAACTCCACATTCTCAGGCAAATTCAGCGCACAGCCATTTTCAGATAGCCCTCAATGCAAAGGCTCTAGACGCAAATACTGGTGTGAGAGCTAATTCAATCAAGGAAACACTGCATGTTGGTGAAGGGCATATTGAAGAAGGATCAGCCGAGTGGTTCTTGTGGGAGAACAACTCCATTTGGCTCACTAACTTCACACACCATCAGGCTTCCAAGCAAGCTCTCAAGGAAACTCAGTTTTCACACTCTAGGCTTAGTGCCCTTTGAGTGCATTATCTAGGAATGAACCTGGTAGAGCATCCCACACAAACGATATGCTCCACATGCGGGTTTCACATGCCACCAACTCCACATTCACAGGCAACTAAATCACCTCAGCCGTTTTCAGATAGCCCTCAATGCAAAGGCTCTAGACGCAATACTGGTGTGAGAGCTAATTCAATCAAGGAAACACTGCATGTTGGTGAAGGGCATATTGAAGAAGGATCGGCCGAGTGGGTTCTTGTGGGAGAACAACTCCATTTGGCTCAATAACTTCACACCACCTCAGGCTTCCAAGCAGCTCTCAAGGAAACTCAGTTTTCAACTCTATGCTTAGTGCCCTTTGAGTGCATTATCTAGGAATGAACCTGGTAGAGCATCCCACACAAACGAATGCTCCACATGCGGGTTTCACATGCCACCAACTCCACATTCACAGGCAACTTCAGCGCCACAGCCGTTTTCAGATAGCCCTCAATGCAAAGGCTCTAGACGCAAATATTGGTGTGAGAGCTAATTCAATCAAGGAAAACACTGCATGTTGGTGAAGGGCATATTGAAGAAGGATCAGCTGAGTGGTTCTTGTGGGAGAACAACTCCATTTGGCTCACTAACTTCACACACCACCAGGCTTCCAAACAGCTCTCAAGGAAACTCAGTTTTCACACTCTATGCTTAGTGCCCTTTGAGTTCATTATTCTAGGAATGAACCTGGTAGAGCATCCCACACAAACGAATGCTCCACATGCGGGTTTCACATGCCACCAACTCCACATTCTCAGGCAACTTGAGCGCCACAGCCATTTTCAGATACCCCTCAATACAAAGGCTCTAGACGCAAATATTGGTGTGAGAGCTAATTCAATCAAGGAAACACTGCATGTTGGTGAAGGGCATATTGAAGAAGGATCAGCCAAGTGGTTCTTGTGGGAGAACAACTCCATTTGGCTCAATAACTTCACACACCATCAGGCTTCCAAGCAGCTCTCAAGGAAACTCAGTTTTCACACTCTATGCTTAGTGCCCTTTGAGTGCATTATCTAGGAATGAACCTGGTAGAGCATCCCACACAAACGAATGCTCCACATGCGGGTTTCACATGCCACCAACTCCACATTCTCAGGCAACTTCAGCGCCACAGCCGTTTCAGATAGCCCTCAATGCAAAGGCTCTAGACGCAAATACTGGTGTGAGAGCTAATTCAATCAAGGAAACACTGCATGTTTGTGAAGGGCATATTGAAGAAGGATCAGCCGAGTGGTTCTTGTGGGAGAACAACTCCATTTGGCTCACTAACTTCACACACCATCAGGCTTCCAAGCAGCTCTCAAGGAAACTCAGTTTTCAACTCTAGGCTTAGTGCCCTTTGAGTGCATTATCTAGGAATGAACCTGGTAGAGCATCCCACACAAACGAATGCTCCACATGCGGGTTTCACGTGCCACCAACTCCACATTCTCAGGCAACTTCAGCGCCACAGACATTTTCAGATAGCCCTGAATGCAAAGGCTCTAGACGCAAATATTGGTGTGAGAGCTAATTCAATCAAGGAAACACTGCATGTTGGTGAAGGGCATATTGAAGAAAAATCAGCCAAGTGGTTCTTGTGGGAGAACAACTCCATTTGGCTCACTACTTCACACACCATCAGGCTTCCAAGCAGCTCTCAAGGAAACTCAGTTTTCACACTCTATGCTTAGTGCCCTTTGAGTGCATTATCTAGGAATGAACCTGGTAGAGCATCCCACACAAACGAATGCTCCACATGCGGGTTTCACATGCCACCAACTCCACATTCTCAGGCAACTTCAGCACCACAGCCATTTTCAGATAGCCCTCAATGCAAAGGCTCTAGACGCAAATATTGGTGTGAGAGCTAATTCAATCAAGGAAACACTGCATGTTGGTGAAGGGCATATTGAAGAAGGATCAGCCGAGTGGTTTTTTGTGGGAGAACAACTCCATTTGGCTCACTAACTTCACACACCATCAGGCTTCCAAGCAGCTCTCAAGGAAACTCAGTTATCACACTCTAGGCTTAGTGCCCTTTGAGTACCTAGGACTGAAATGAACCTGGTAGAGCATCCCACACAAACGAATGCTCCACATGCGGGTTTCACATGCCACCAACTCCACATTCACAGGCAACTTCAGCACCACAGCCGTTTTCAGATTGCCCTCAATGCAAAGGCTCTAGACGCAAATATTGGTGTGAGAGCTAATTCAATCAAGGAAACACTGCATGTTGGTGAAGGGCATATTGAAGAAGGATCAGCCGAGTGGTTCTTGTGGGAGAACAACTCCATTTGGCTCACTAACTTCACACACCATCAGGCTTCCAAGCAGCTCTCAAGGAAACTCAGTTTTCAACTCTATGCTTAGTGCCCTTTGAGTGCATTATCTAGGAATGAACCTGGTAGAGCATCCCACACAAACGAATGCTCCACATGCGGGTTTCACATGCCACCAACTCCACATTCTCAGGCAACTTCAGCGCCACAGCCGTTTTCAGATAGCCCTCAATGCAAAGGCTCTAGACGCAAATATTGGTGTGAGAGCTAATTCAATCAAGGAAAACTGCATGTTGGTGAAGGGCATATTGAAGAAGGATCAGCCGAGTGATTCTTGTGGGAGAACAACTCCATTTGGCTCACTAACTTCACACACCATCAGGCTTCCAAGCAGCTCTCAAGGAAACTCAGTTTTCAACTCTATGCTTAGTGCCCTTTGACTACATTATCTAGGAATGAACCTGGTAGAGCATCCCACACAAACGAATGCTCCACATGCGGGTTTCACATGCCACCAACTCCACATTCTCAGGCAAATTCAGCGCCACAGCCATTTTCAGATAGCCCTCAATGCAAAGGCTCTAGACGCAAATACTGGTGTGAGAGCTAATTCAATCAAGGAAACACTGCATGTTGGTGAAGGGCATATTGAAGAAGGATCAGCCAAGTGGTTCTTGTGGGAGAACAACTCCATTTGGCTCACTAACTTCACACACCATCAGGCTTCCAAGCAGCTCTCAAGGAAACTCAGTTTTCACACTCTAGGCTTAGTGCCCTTTGAGTGCATTATCTAGGAATGAACCTGGTAGAGCATCCCACACAAACGAATGCTCCACATGCGGGTTTCACATGCCACCAACTCCACATTCTCAGGCAACTTCAGCGCCACAGCCGTTTTCAGATAGCCCTCAATGCAAAGGCTCTAGACGCAAATATTGGTGTGAGAGCTAATTCAATCAAGGAAACACTGCATGTTGGTGAAGGGCATATTGAAGAAGGATCAGCCGAGTGGTTCTTGTGGGAGAACAACTCCATTTGGCTCACTAACTTCACACACCATCAGGCTTCCAAGCAGCTCTCAAGGAAACTCAGTTTTCACACTCTATGCTTAGTGCCCTTTGATTACATTATCTAGGAATGAACCTGGTAGAGCATCCCACACAAACGAATGCTCCACATGCGGGTTTCACATGCCACCAACTCCACATTCTCAGGCAAATTCAGCGCCACAGCCATTTTCAGATAGCCCTCAATGCAAAGGCTCTAGACGCAAATACTGGTGTGAGAGCTAATTCAATCAAGGAAACACTGCATGTTGGTGAAGGGCATATTGAAGAAGGATCAGCCAAGTGGTTCTTGTGGGAGAACAACTCCATTTGGCTCACTAACTTCACACACCACCAGGCTTCCCAGCAGCTCTCAAGGAAACTCAGTTTTCACACTCTATGCTTAGTGCCCTTTGAGTGCATTATCTAGGAATGAACCTGGTAGAGCATCCCACACAAACGAATGCTCCACATGCGGGTTTCACATGCCACCAACTCCACATACTCAGGCAACTTCAGCGCCACAGCTGTTTTCAGATAGCCCTCAATGCAAAGGCTCTAGACGCAAATATTGGTGTGAGAGCTAATTCAATCAAGGAAACACTGCATGTTGGTGAAGGGCATATTGAAGAAGGATCAGCCGAGTGGTTCTTGTGGGAGAACAACTCCATTTGGCTCACTAACTTCACACACCATCAGGCTTCCAAGCAGCTCTCAAGGAAACTCAGTTTTCACACTCTATGCTTAGCGCCATTTGAGTGCCTAGGACTAAAATGAAGCTTGGTGACCATCCCACACAAACGAATGCTCCACATGCGGGTTTCACATGCCACCAACTCCACATTCACAGGCAACTTCAGCGCCACAGCCGTTTTCAGATAGCCCTCAATGCAAAGGCTCTAGACGCAAATACTGGTGTGAGAGCTAATTCAATCAAGGAAAACTGCATGTTGGTGAAGGGCATATTGAAGAAGGATCAGCCGAGTGATTCTTGTGGGAGAACAACTCCATTTGGCTCACTAACTTCACACACCATCAGGCTTCCAAGCAGCTCTCAAGGAAACTCAGTTTTCACACTCTATGCTTAGTGCCCTTTGAGTGCATTATCTAGGAATGAACCTGGTAGAGCATCCCACACAAACGAATGCTCCACATGCGGGTTTCACATGCCACCAACTCCACATTCTCAGGCAACTTCAGCGCCACAGCCGTTTTCAGATAGCCCTCAATGCAAAGGCTCTAGACGCAAATATTGGTGTGAGAGCTAATTCAATCAAGGAAACACTGCATGTTGGTGAAGGGCATAATGAAGAAGGATCAGCCGACTGGCTCTTGTGGGAGAACAACTCCATTTGGCTCACTAACTTCACACACCATCAGGCTTCCAAGCAGCTCTCAAGGAAACTCAGTTTTCAACTCTATGCTTAGTGCCCTTTGACTACATTATCTAGGAATGAACCTGGTAGAGCATCCCACACAAACGAATGCTCCACATGCGGGTTTCACATGCCACCAACTCCACATTCTCAGGCAAATTCAGCGCCACAGCCATTTTCAGATAGCCCTCAATGCAAAGGCTCTAGACGCAAATACTGGTGTGAGAGCTAATTCAATCAAGGAAACACTGCATGTTGGTGAAGGGCATATTGAAGAAGGATCAGCCAAGTGGTTCTTGTGGGAGAACAACTCCATTTGGCTCACTAACTTCACACACCACCAGGCTTCCCAGCAGCTCTCAAGGAAACTCAGTTTTCACACTCTAGGCTTAGTGCCCTTTGAGTGCATTATCTAGGAATGAACCTGGTAGAGCATCCCACACAAACGAATGCTCCACATGCGGGTTTCACATGCCACCAACTCCACATTCTCAGGCAACTTCAGCGCCACAGCCGTTTTCAGATAGCCCTCAATGCAAAGGCTCTAGACGCAAATATTGGTGTGAGAGCTAATTCAATCAAGGAAACACTGCATGTTGGTGAAGGGCATATTGAAGAAGGATCAGCCGAGTGGTTCTTGTGGGAGAACAACTCCATTTGGCTCACTAACTTCACACACCATCAGGCTTCCAAGCAGCTCTCAAGGAAACTCAGTTTTCACACTCTATGCTTAGTGCCCTTTGATTACATTATCTAGGAATGAACCTGGTAGAGCATCCCACACAAACGAATGCTCCACATGCGGGTTTCACATGCCACCAACTCCACATTCTCAGGCAAATTCAGCGCCACAGCCATTTTCAGATAGCCCTCAATGCAAAGGCTCTAGACGCAAATACTGGTGTGAGAGCTAATTCAATCAAGGAAACACTGCATGTTGGTGAAGGGCATATTGAAGAAGGATCAGCCAAGTGGTTCTTGTGGGAGAACAACTCCATTTGGCTCACTAACTTCACACACCACCAGGCTTCCCAGCAGCTCTCAAGGAAACTCAGTTTTCACACTCTATGCTTAGTGCCCTTTGAGTGCATTATCTAGGAATGAACCTGGTAGAGCATCCCACACAAACGAATGCTCCACATGCGGGTTTCACATGCCACCAACTCCACATTCTCAGGCAACTTCAGCGCCACAGCTGTTTTCAGATAGCCCTCAATGCAAAGGCTCTAGACGCAAATATTGGTGTGAGAGCTAATTCAATCAAGGAAACACTGCATGTTGGTGAAGGGCATATTGAAGAAGGATCAGCCGAGTGGTTCTTGTGGGAGAACAACTCCATTTGGCTCACTAACTTCACACACCATCAGGCTTCCAAGCAGCTCTCAAGGAAACTCAGTTTCACACTCTATGCTTAGCGCCATTTGAGTGCCTAGGACTAAAATGAAGCTTGGTGAGCATCCCACACAAACGAATGCTCCACATGCGGGTTTCACATGCCACCAACTCCACATTCACAGGCAACTTCAGCGCCACAGCCGTTTTCAGATAGCCCTCAATGCAAAGGCTCTAGACGCAAATACTGGTGTGAGAGCTAATTCAATCAAGGAAACACTGCATGTTGGTGAAGGGCATATTGAAGAAGGATCAGCCAAGTGGTTCTTGTGGGAGAACAACTCCATTTGGCTCACTAACTTCACACACCACCAGGCTTCCCAGCAGCTCTCAAGGAAACTCAGTTTTCACACTCTATGCTTAGTGCCCTTTGAGTGCATTATCTAGGAATGAACCTGGTAGAGCATCCCACACAAACGAATGCTCCACATGCGGGTTTCACATGCCACCAACTCCACATTCTCAGGCAACTTCAGCGCCACAGCTGTTTTCAGATAGCCCTCAATGCAAAGGCTCTAGACGCAAATATTGGTGTGAGAGCTAATTCAATCAAGGAAACACTGCATGTTGGTGAAGGGCATATTGAAGAAAAATCAGCCGAGTGGTTCTTGTGGGAGAACAACTCCATTTGGCTCACTAACTTCACACACCATCAGGCTTCCAAGCAGCTCTCAAGGAAACTCAGTTTTCACACTCTATGCTTAGTGCCCTTTGAGTGCATTATCTAGGAATGAACCTGGTAGAGCATCCCACACAAACGAATGCTCCACATGCGGGTTTCACATGCCACCAACTCCACATTGACAGCAACTAAATCACCACAGCCATTTTCAGATAGCCCTCAATGCAAAGGCTCTAGACGCAAATATTGGTGTGAGAGCTAATTCAATCAAGGAAACACTGCATGTTGGTGAAGGGCATATTGAAGAAGGATCAGCCGAGTGGTTCTTGTGGGAGAACAACTCCATTTGGCTCACTAACTTCACACACCATCAGGCTTCCAAGCAGCTCTCAAGGAAACTCAGTTTTCACACTCTATGCTTAGCGCCTTTTGAGTGCCTAGGACTAAAATGAAGCTTGGTGAGCATCCCACACAAACGAATGCTCCACATGCGGGTTTCACATGCCACCAACTCCACATTCACAGGCAACTTCAGCGCCACAGCCGTTTTCAGATAGCCCTCAATGCAAAGGCTCTAGACGCAAATATTGGTGTGAGAGCTAATTCAATCAAGGAAACACTGCATGTTGGTGAAGGGCATAATGAAGAAGGATCAGCCGAGTGGTTCTTGTGGGAGAACAACTCCATTTGGCTCACTAACTTCACACACCATCAGGCTTCCAAGCAGCTCTCAAGGAAACTCAGTTTTCACACTCTATGCTTAGTGCCCTTTGAGTGCATTATCTAGGAATGAACCTGGTAGAGCATCCCACACAAACGAATGCTCCACATGCGGGTTTCACATGCCACCAACTCCACATTCTCAGGCAACTTCAGCGCCACAGCCGTTTTCAGATAGCCCTCAATGCAAAGGCTCTAGACGCAAATATTGGTGTGAGAGCTAATTCAATCAAGGAAAACTGCATGTTGGTGAAGGGCATATTGAAGAAGGATCAGCCGAGTGGTTCTTGTGGGAGAACAACTCCATTTGGCTCACTAACTTCACACACCATCAGGCTTCCAAGCAGCTCTCAAGGAAACTCAGTTTTCACACTCTATGCTTAGTGCCCTTTGAGTGCATTATCTAGGAATGAACCTGGTAGAGCATCCCACACAAACGAATGCTCCACATGCGGGTTTCACATGCCACCAACTCCACATTCTCAGGCAACTTCAGCGCCACAGCCGTTTTCAGATAGCCCTCAATGCAAAGGTTCTAGACGCAAATATTGGTGTGAGAGCTAATTCAATCAAGGAAAACTGCATGTTGGTGAAGGGCATATTGAAGAAGGATCAGCCGAGTGATTCTTGTGGGAGAACAACTCCATTTGGCTCACTAACTTCACACACCATCAGGCTTCCAAGCAGCTCTCAAGGAAACTCAGTTTTCACACTCTAGGCTTAGTGCCCTTTGAGTGCATTATCTAGGAATGAACCTGGTAGAGCATCCCACACAAACAAATGCTCCACATGCGGGTTTCACATGCCACCAACTCCACATTCTCAGGCAACTTCAGCACCACAGCCGTTTTCAGATAGCCCTCAATGCAAAGGCTCTAGACGCAAATATTGGTGTGAGAGCTAATTCAATCAAGGAAACACTGCATGTTGGTGAAGGGCATATTGAAGAAGGATCAGCCGAGTGGTTCTTGTGGGAGAACAACTCCATTTGGCTCACTAACTTCACACACCATCAGGCTTCCAAGCAGCTCTCAAGGAAACTCAGTTTTCACACTCTATGCTTAGTGCCCTTTGAGTGCATTATCTAGGAATGAACCTGGTAGAGCATCCCACACAAACGAATGCTCCACATGCGGGTTTCACATGCCACCAACTCCACATTCACAGGCAACTTCAGCGGCACAGCCGTTTTCAGATAGCCCTCAATGCAAAGGCTCTAGACGCAAATATTGGTATGAGAGCTAATTCAATCAAGGAAACACTGCATGTTGGTGAAGGGCATATTGAAGAAGGATCAGCCGAGTGGTTCTTGTGGGAGAACAACTCCATTTGGCTCACTAACTTCACACACCATCAGGCTTCCAAGCAGCTCTCAAGGAAACTCAGTTTTCACGCTCTAGGCTTAGTGCCCTTTGAGTGCCTAGGACTAAAATGAAGCTTGGTGAGCATCCCACACAAACGAATGCTCCACATGCGGGTTTCACATGCCACCAACTCCACATTCTCAGGCAACTTCAGCACCACAGCCGTTTTCAGATAGCCCTCAATGCAAAGGCTCTAGACGCAAATATTGGTGTGAGAGCTAATTCAATCAAGGAAACACTGCATGTTGGTGAAGGGCATATTGAAGAAGGATCAGCCGAGTGGTTTTTTGTGGGAGAACAACTCCATTTGGCTCACTAACTTCACACACCATCAGGCTTCCAAGCAGCTCTCAAGGAAACTCAGTTATCACACTCTATGCTTAGTGCCGTTTGAGTACCTAGGACTGAAATGAACCTGGTAGAGCATCCCACACAAACGAATGCTCCACATGCGGGTTTCACATGCCACCAACTCCACATTCACAGGCAACTTCAGCACCACAGCCGTTTTCAGATTGCCCTCAATGCAAAGGCTCTAGACGCAAATATTGGTGTGAGAGCTAATTCAATCAAGGAAACACTGCATGTTGGTGAAGGGCATATTGAAGAAGGATCAGCCGAGTGGTTCTTGTGGGAGAACAACTCCATTTGGCTCACTAACTTCACACACCATCAGGCTTCCAAGCAGCTCTCAAGGAAACTCAGTTTTCACACTCTAGGCTTAGTGCCCTTTGAGTGCATTATCTAGGAATGAACCTGGTAGAGCATCCCACACAAACGAATGCTCCACATGCGGGTTTCACATGCCACCAACTCCACATTCTCAGGCAACTTCAGCGCCACAGCCGTTTTCAGATAGCCCTCAATGCAAAGGCTCTAGACGCAAATATTGGTGTGAGAGCTAATTCAATCAAGGAAACACTGCATGTTGGTGAAGGGCATATTGAAGAAGGATCGGCTGAGTGGTTCTTGTGGGAGTACAACTCCATTTGGCTCACTAACTTCACACACCATCAGGCTTCCAAGCAGCTCTCAAGGAAACTCAGTTTTCACACTCTAGGCTTAGTGCCCTTTGAGTGCATTATCTAGGAATGAACCTGGTAGAGCATCCCACACAAACGAATGCTCCACATGCGGGTTTCACATGCCACCAACTCCACATTCACAGGCAACTTCAGCACCACAGCCGTTTTCAGATTGCCCTCAATGCAAAGGGTCTAGACGCAAATATTGGTGTGAGAGCTAATTCAATCAAGGAAACACTGCATGTTGGTGAAGGGCATATTGAAGAAGGATCAGCCGAGTGGTTCTTGTGGGAGAACAACTCCATTTGGCTCACTAACTTCACACACCATCAGGCTTCCAAGCAGCTCTCAAGGAAACTCAGTTTTCACACTCTATGCTTAGTGCCATTTGAGTGCCTAGGACTAAAATGAAGCTTGGTGAGCATCCCACACAAACGAATGCTCCACATGCGGGTTTCACATGCCACCAACTCCACATTCACAGGCAACTTCAGCGCCACAGCCGTTTTCAGATAGCCCTCAATGCAAAGGCTCTAGACGCAAATATTGGTGTGAGAGCTAATTCAATCAAGGAAACACTGCATGTTGGTGAAGGGCATATTGAAGAAGGATCAGCCGAGGGGTTCTTGTGGGAGAACAACTCCATTTGGCTCACTAACTTCACACACCACCAGGCTTCCCAGCAGCTCTCAAGGAAACTCAGTTTTCACACTCTAGGCTTAGTGCCCTTTGAGTGCATTATCTAGGAATGAACCTGGTAGAGCATCCCACACAAACGAATGCTCCACATGCGGGTTTCACATGCCACCAACTCCACATTCTCAGGCAACTTCAGCGCCACAGCCGTTTTCAGATAGCCCTCAATGCAAAGGCTCTAGACGCAAATATTGGTGTGAGAGCTAATTCAATCAAGGAAACACTGCATGTTGGTGAAGGGCATATTGAAGAAGGATCAGCCGAGTGGTTCTTGTGGGAGAACAACTCCATTTGGCTCACTAACTTCACACACCATCAGGCTTCCAAGCAGCTCTCAAGGAAACTCAGTTTTCACACTCTATGCTTAGTGCCCTTTGATTACATTATCTAGGAATGAACCTGGTAGAGCATCCCACACAAACGAATGCTCCACATGCGGGTTTCACATGCCACCAACTCCACATTCTCAGGCAAATTCAGCGCCACAGCCATTTTCAGATAGCCCTCAATGCAAAGGCTCTAGACGCAAATACTGGTGTGAGAGCTAATTCAATCAAGGAAACACTGCATGTTGGTGAAGGGCATATTGAAGAAGGATCAGCCAAGTGGTTCTTGTGGGAGAACAACTCCATTTGGCTCACTAACTTCACACACCACCAGGCTTCCCAGCAGCTCTCAAGGAAACTCAGTTTTCACACTCTATGCTTAGTGCCCTTTGAGTGCATTATCTAGGAATGAACCTGGTAGAGCATCCCACACAAACGAATGCTCCACATGCGGGTTTCACATGCCACCAACTCCACATTCTCAGGCAACTTCAGCGCCACAGCTGTTTTCAGATAGCCCTCAATGCAAAGGCTCTAGACGCAAATATTGGTGTGAGAGCTAATTCAATCAAGGAAACACTGCATGTTGGTGAAGGGCATATTGAAGAAGGATCAGCCGAGTGGTTCTTGTGGGAGAACAACTCCATTTGGCTCACTAACTTCACACACCATCAGGCTTCCAAGCAGCTCTCAAGGAAACTCAGTTTCACACTCTATGCTTAGCGCCATTTGAGTGCCTAGGACTAAAATGAAGCTTGGTGAGCATCCCACACAAACGAATGCTCCACATGCGGGTTTCACATGCCACCAACTCCACATTCACAGGCAACTTCAGCGCCACAGCCGTTTTCAGATAGCCCTCAATGCAAAGGCTCTAGACGCAAATACTGGTGTGAGAGCTAATTCAATCAAGGAAACACTGCATGTTGGTGAAGGGCATATTGAAGAAGGATCAGCCAAGTGGTTCTTGTGGGAGAACAACTCCATTTGGCTCACTAACTTCACACACCACCAGGCTTCCCAGCAGCTCTCAAGGAAACTCAGTTTTCACACTCTATGCTTAGTGCCCTTTGAGTGCATTATCTAGGAATGAACCTGGTAGAGCATCCCACACAAACGAATGCTCCACATGCGGGTTTCACATGCCACCAACTCCACATTCTCAGGCAACTTCAGCGCCACAGCTGTTTTCAGATAGCCCTCAATGCAAAGGCTCTAGACGCAAATATTGGTGTGAGAGCTAATTCAATCAAGGAAACACTGCATGTTGGTGAAGGGCATATTGAAGAAAAATCAGCCGAGTGGTTCTTGTGGGAGAACAACTCCATTTGGCTCACTAACTTCACACACCATCAGGCTTCCAAGCAGCTCTCAAGGAAACTCAGTTTTCACACTCTATGCTTAGTGCCCTTTGAGTGCATTATCTAGGAATGAACCTGGTAGAGCATCCCACACAAACGAATGCTCCACATGCGGGTTTCACATGCCACCAACTCCACATTGACAGGCAACTAAATCACCACAGCCATTTTCAGATAGCCCTCAATGCAAAGGCTCTAGACGCAAATATTGGTGTGAGAGCTAATTCAATCAAGGAAACACTGCATGTTGGTGAAGGGCATATTGAAGAAGGATCAGCCGAGTGGTTCTTGTGGGAGAACAACTCCATTTGGCTCACTAACTTCACACACCATCAGGCTTCCAAGCAGCTCTCAAGGAAACTCAGTTTTCACACTCTATGCTTAGCGCCTTTTGAGTGCCTAGGACTAAAATGAAGCTTGGTGAGCATCCCACACAAACGAATGCTCCACATGCGGGTTTCACATGCCACCAACTCCACATTCACAGGCAACTTCAGCGCCACAGCCGTTTTCAGATAGCCCTCAATGCAAAGGCTCTAGACGCAAATATTGGTGTGAGAGCTAATTCAATCAAGGAAACACTGCATGTTGGTGAAGGGCATAATGAAGAAGGATCAGCCGAGTGGTTCTTGTGGGAGAACAACTCCATTTGGCTCACTAACTTCACACACCATCAGGCTTCCAAGCAGCTCTCAAGGAAACTCAGTTTTCACACTCTATGCTTAGTGCCCTTTGAGTGCATTATCTAGGAATGAACCTGGTAGAGCATCCCACACAAACGAATGCTCCACATGCGGGTTTCACATGCCACCAACTCCACATTCTCAGGCAACTTCAGCGCCACAGCCGTTTTCAGATAGCCCTCAATGCAAAGGCTCTAGACGCAAATATTGGTGTGAGAGCTAATTCAATCAAGGAAAACTGCATGTTGGTGAAGGGCATATTGAAGAAGGATCAGCCGAGTGGTTCTTGTGGGAGAACAACTCCATTTGGCTCACTAACTTCACACACCATCAGGCTTCCAAGCAGCTCTCAAGGAAACTCAGTTTTCACACTCTATGCTTAGTGCCCTTTGAGTGCATTATCTAGGAATGAACCTGGTAGAGCATCCCACACAAACGAATGCTCCACATGCGGGTTTCACATGCCACCAACTCCACATTCTCAGGCAACTTCAGCGCCACAGCCGTTTTCAGATAGCCCTCAATGCAAAGGTTCTAGACGCAAATATTGGTGTGAGAGCTAATTCAATCAAGGAAAACTGCATGTTGGTGAAGGGCATATTGAAGAAGGATCAGCCGAGTGATTCTTGTGGGAGAACAACTCCATTTGGCTCACTAACTTCACACACCATCAGGCTTCCAAGCAGCTCTCAAGGAAACTCAGTTTTCACACTCTAGGCTTAGTGCCCTTTGAGTGCATTATCTAGGAATGAACCTGGTAGAGCATCCCACACAAACAAATGCTCCACATGCGGGTTTCACATGCCACCAACTCCACATTCTCAGGCAACTTCAGCACCACAGCCGTTTTCAGATAGCCCTCAATGCAAAGGCTCTAGACGCAAATATTGGTGTGAGAGCTAATTCAATCAAGGAAACACTGCATGTTGGTGAAGGGCATATTGAAGAAGGATCAGCCGAGTGGTTCTTGTGGGAGAACAACTCCATTTGGCTCACTAACTTCACACACCATCAGGCTTCCAAGCAGCTCTCAAGGAAACTCAGTTTTCACACTCTATGCTTAGTGCCCTTTGAGTGCATTATCTAGGAATGAACCTGGTAGAGCATCCCACACAAACGAATGCTCCACATGCGGGTTTCACATGCCACCAACTCCACATTCACAGGCAACTTCAGCGGCACAGCCGTTTTCAGATAGCCCTCAATGCAAAGGCTCTAGACGCAAATATTGGTATGAGAGCTAATTCAATCAAGGAAACACTGCATGTTGGTGAAGGGCATATTGAAGAAGGATCAGCCGAGTGGTTCTTGTGGGAGAACAACTCCATTTGGCTCACTAACTTCACACACCATCAGGCTTCCAAGCAGCTCTCAAGGAAACTCAGTTTTCACGCTCTAGGCTTAGTGCCCTTTGAGTGCCTAGGACTAAAATGAAGCTTGGTGAGCATCCCACACAAACGAATGCTCCACATGCGGGTTTCACATGCCACCAACTCCACATTCTCAGGCAACTTCAGCACCACAGCCGTTTTCAGATAGCCCTCAATGCAAAGGCTCTAGACGCAAATATTGGTGTGAGAGCTAATTCAATCAAGGAAACACTGCATGTTGGTGAAGGGCATATTGAAGAAGGATCAGCCGAGTGGTTTTTTGTGGGAGAACAACTCCATTTGGCTCACTAACTTCACACACCATCAGGCTTCCAAGCAGCTCTCAAGGAAACTCAGTTATCACACTCTATGCTTAGTGCCGTTTGAGTACCTAGGACTGAAATGAACCTGGTAGAGCATCCCACACAAACGAATGCTCCACATGCGGGTTTCACATGCCACCAACTCCACATTCACAGGCAACTTCAGCACCACAGCCGTTTTCAGATTGCCCTCAATGCAAAGGCTCTAGACGCAAATATTGGTGTGAGAGCTAATTCAATCAAGGAAACACTGCATGTTGGTGAAGGGCATATTGAAGAAGGATCAGCCGAGTGGTTCTTGTGGGAGAACAACTCCATTTGGCTCACTAACTTCACACACCATCAGGCTTCCAAGCAGCTCTCAAGGAAACTCAGTTTTCACACTCTAGGCTTAGTGCCCTTTGAGTGCATTATCTAGGAATGAACCTGGTAGAGCATCCCACACAAACGAATGCTCCACATGCGGGTTTCACATGCCACCAACTCCACATTCTCAGGCAACTTCAGCGCCACAGCCGTTTTCAGATAGCCCTCAATGCAAAGGCTCTAGACGCAAATATTGGTGTGAGAGCTAATTCAATCAAGGAAACACTGCATGTTGGTGAAGGGCATATTGAAGAAGGATCGGCTGAGTGGTTCTTGTGGGAGTACAACTCCATTTGGCTCACTAACTTCACACACCATCAGGCTTCCAAGCAGCTCTCAAGGAAACTCAGTTTTAACACTCTAGGCTTAGTGCCCTTTGAGTGCATTATCTAGGAATGAACCTGGTAGAGCATCCCACACAAACGAATGCTCCACATGCGGGTTTCACATGCCACCAACTCCACATTCACAGGCAACTTCAGCACCACAGCCGTTTTCAGATTGCCCTCAATGCAAAGGGTCTAGACGCAAATATTGGTGTGAGAGCTAATTCAATCAAGGAAACACTGCATGTTGGTGAAGGGCATATTGAAGAAGGATCAGCCGAGTGGTTCTTGTGGGAGAACAACTCCATTTGGCTCACTAACTTCACACACCATCAGGCTTCCAAGCAGCTCTCAAGGAAACTCAGTTTTCACACTCTATGCTTAGTGCCATTTGAGTGCCTAGGACTAAAATGAAGCTTGGTGAGCATCCCACACAAACGAATGCTCCACATGCGGGTTTCACATGCCACCAACTCCACATTCACAGGCAACTTCAGCGCCACAGCCGTTTTCAGATAGCCCTCAATGCAAAGGCTCTAGACGCAAATATTGGTGTGAGAGCTAATTCAATCAAGGAAACACTGCATGTTGGTGAAGGGCATATTGAAGAAGGATCAGCCGAGGGGTTCTTGTGGGAGAACAACTCCATTTGGCTCACTAACTTCACACACCATCAGGCTTCCAAGCAGCTCTCAAGGAAACTCAGTTTTCACACTCTATGCTTAGTGCCCTTTGAGTGCATTATCTAGGAATGAACCTGGTAGAGCATCCCACACAAACGAATGCTCCACATGCGGGTTTCACATGCCACCAACTCCACATTCTCAGGCAACTTCAGCGCCACAGCCGTTTTCAGATAGCCCTCAATGCAAAGGGTCTAGACGCAAATATTGGTGTGAGAGCTAATTCAATCAAGGAAAACTGCATGTTGCTGAAGGGCATATTGAAGAAGGATCAGCCGAGTGATTCTTGTGGGAGAACAACTCCATTAGGCTCACTAACTTCACACACCATCAGGCTTCCAAGCAGCTCTCAAGGAAACTCAGTTTTCACACTCTAGGCTTAGTGCCCTTTGAGTGCATTATCTAGGAATGAACCTGGTAGAGCATCCCACACAAACGAATGCTCCACATGCGGGTTTCACATGCCACCAACTCCACATTCTCAGGCAAATTCAGCGCCACAGCCGTTTTCAGATAGCCCTCAATGCAAAGGCTCTAGACGCAAATACTGGTGTGAGAGCTAATTCAATCAAGGAAACACTGCATGTTGGTGAAGGGCATAATGAAGAAGGATCAGCCGAGTGGTTCTTGTGGGAGAACAACTCCATTTGGCTCACTAACTTCACACACCATCAGGCTTCCAAGCAGCTCTAAAGGAAACTCAGTTTTCAACTCTATGCTTAGTGCCCTTTGAGTGCATTATCTAGGAATGAACCTGGTAGAGCATCCCACAAAAACGAATGCTCCACATGCGGGTTTCACATGCCACCAACTCCACATTCTCACGCAACTTCAGCGCCACAGCCGTTTTCAGATAGCCCTCAATGCAAAGGCTCTAGACGCAAATACTGGTGTGAGAGCTAATTCAATCAAGGAAACACTGCATGTTGGTGAAGGGCATATTGAAGAAGGATCAGCCGAGTGGTTCTTGTGGGAGAACAACTCCATTTGGCTCACTAACTTCACACACCATCAGGCTTCCAAGCAGCTCTCAAGGAAACTCAGTTTTCACACTCTATGCTTAGTGCCATTTGAGTGCCTAGGACTAAAATGAAGCTTGGTGAGCATCCCACACAAACGAATGCTCCACATGCGGGTTTCACATGCCACCAACTCCACATTCACAGGCAACTTCAGCGCCACAGCCGTTTTCAGATAGCCCTCAATGCAAAGGCTCTAGACGCAAATATTGGTGTGAGAGCTAATTCAATCAAGGAAACACTGCATGTTGGTGAAGGGCATATTGAAGAAGGATCAGCCGAGGGGTTCTTGTGGGAGAACAACTCCATTTGGCTCACTAACTTCACACACCATCAGGCTTCCAAGCAGCTCTCAAGGAAACTCAGTTTTCACACTCTAGGCTTAGTGCCCTTTGAGTGCATTATCTAGGAATGAACCTGGTAGAGCATCCCACACAAACGAATGCTCCACATGCGGGTTTCACATGCCACCAACTCCACATTCTCAGGCAACTTCAGCGCCACAGCCGTTTTCAGATAGCCCTCAATGCAAAGGGTCTAGACGCAAATATTGGTGTGAGAGCTAATTCAATCAAGGAAAACTGCATGTTGCTGAAGGGCATATTGAAGAAGGATCAGCCGAGTGATTCTTGTGGGAGAACAACTCCATTAGGCTCACTAACTTCACACACCATCAGGCTTCCAAGCAGCTCTCAAGGAAACTCAGTTTTCACACTCTAGGCTTAGTGCCCTTTGAGTGCATTATCTAGGAATGAACCTGGTAGAGCATCCCACACAAACGAATGCTCCACATGCGGGTTTCACATGCCACCAACTCCACATTCTCAGGCAAATTCAGCGCCACAGCCGTTTTCAGATAGCCCTCAATGCAAAGGCTCTAGACGCAAATACTGGTGTGAGAGCTAATTCAATCAAGGAAACACTGCATGTTGGTGAAGGGCATAATGAAGAAGGATCAGCCGAGTGGTTCTTGTGGGAGAACAACTCCATTTGGCTCACTAACTTCACACACCATCAGGCTTCCAAGCAGCTCTAAAGGAAACTCAGTTTTCAACTCTATGCTTAGTGCCCTTTGAGTGCATTATCTAGGAATGAACCTGGTAGAGCATCCCACAAAAACGAATGCTCCACATGCGGGTTTCACATGCCACCAACTCCACATTCTCACGCAACTTCAGCGCCACAGCCGTTTTCAGATAGCCCTCAATGCAAAGGCTCTAGACGCAAATACTGGTGTGAGAGCTAATTCAATCAAGGAAACACTGCATGTTGGTGAAGGGCATATTGAAGAAGGATCAGCCAAGTGGTTCTTGTGGGAGAACAACTCCATTTGGCTCACTAACTTCACACACCACCAGGCTTCCCAGCAGCTCTCAAGGAAACTCAGTTTTCACACTCTATGCTTAGTGCCCTTTGAGTGCATTATCTAGGAATGAACCTGGTAGAGCATCCCACACAAACGAATGCTCCACATGCGGGTTTCACATGCCACCAACTCCACATTCTCAGGCAAATTCAGCGCCACAGCCGTTTTCAGATAGCCCTCAATGCAAAGGCTCTAGACGCAAATACTGGTGTGAGAGCTAATTCAATCAAGGAAACACTGCATGTTGGTGAAGGGCATAATGAAGAAGGATCAGCCGAGTGGTTCTTGTGGGAGAACAACTCCATTTGGCTCACTAACTTCACACACCATCAGGCTTCCCAGCAGCTCTCAAGGAAACTCAGTTTTCAACTCTATGCTTAGTGCCCTTTGAGTGCATTATCTAGGAATGAACCTGGTAGAGCATCCCACACAAACGAATGCTCCACATGCGGGTTTCACATGCCACCAACTCCACATTCTCAGGCAACTTCAGCGCCACAGCCGTTTTCAGATAGCCCTCAATGCAAAGGCTCTAGACGCAAATACTGGTGTGAGAGCTAATTCAATCAAGGAAACACTGCATGTTGCTGAAGGGCATATTGAAGAAGGATCAGCCAAGTGGTTCTTGTGGGAGAACAACTCCATTTGGCTCACTAACTTCACACACCACCAGGCTTCCCAGCAGCTCTCAAGGAAACTCAGTTTTCACACTCTATGCTTAGTGCCCTTTGAGTGCATTATCTAGGAATGAACCTGGTAGAGCATCCCACACAAACGAATGCTCCACATGCGGGTTTCACATGCCACCAACTCCACATTCTCAGGCAACTTCAGCGCCACAGCCGTTTTCAGATAGCCCTCAATGCAAAGGCTCTAGACGCAAATATTGGTGTGAGAGCTAATTCAATCAAGGAAACACTGCATGTTGGTGAAGGGCATATTGAAGAAGGATCAGCCGAGTGGTTCTTGTGGGAGAACAACTCCATTTGGCTCACTAACTTCACACACCATCAGGCTTCCAAGCAGCTCTCAAGGAAACTCAGTTTTCACACTCTAGGCTTAGTGCCCTTTGAGTGCATTATCTAGGAATGAACCTGGTAGAGCATCCCACACAAACGAATGCTCCACATGCGGGTTTCACATGCCACTAACTCCACATTCTCAGGCAACTTCAGCGCCAGAGCCGTTTTCAGATAGCCCTCAATGCAAAGGCTCTAGACGCAAATATTGGTGTGAGAGCTAATTCAATCAAGGAAAACTGCATGTTGGTGAAGGGCATATTGAACAAGGATCAGCCGAATGATTCTTGTGGGAGAACAACTCCATTTGGCTCACTAACTTCACACACCATCAGGCTTCCAAGCAGCTCTCAAGGAAACTCAGTTTTCACACTCTAGGCTTAGTGCACTTTGAGTGCATTATCTAGGAATGAACCTGGTAGAGCATCCCACACAAACGAATGCTCCACATGCGGGTTTCACGTGCCACCAACTCCACATTCTCAGGCAACTTCAGCGCCACAGCCGCTTTCAGATAGCCCTCAATGCAAAGGCTCTAGACGCAAATACTGGTGTGAGAGCTAATTCAATCAAGGAAACACTGCATGTTGGTGAAGGGCATATTGAAGAAGGATCAGCCGAGTGGTTCTTGTGGGAGAACAACTCCATTTGGCTCACTAACTTCACACACCATCAGGCTTCCACGCAGCTCTCAAGGAAACTCAGTTTTCACACTCTATGCTTAGTGCCCTTTGAGTGCATTATCTAGGAATGAACCTGGTAGAGCATCCCACACAAACGAATGCTCCACATGCGGGTTTCACATGCCACCAACTCCACATTCTCAGGCAACTTCAGCGCCACAGCCGTTTTCAGATAGCCCTCAATTCAAAGGCTCTAGACGCAAATACTGGTGTGAGAGCTAATTCAATCAAGGAAACACTGCATGTTGGTGAAGGGCATATTGAAGAAGGATCAGCCAAGTGGTTCTTGTGGGAGAACAACTCCATTTGGCTCACTAACTTCACACACCACCAGGCTTCCCAGCAGCTCTCAAGGAAACTCAGTTTTCACACTCTATGCTTAGTGCCCTTTGAGTGCATTATCTAGGAATGAACCTGGTAGAGCATCCCACACAAACGAATGCTCCACATGCGGGTTTCACATGCCACCAACTCCACATTCTCAGGCAACTTCAGCGCCACAGCCGTTTTCAGATAGCCCTCAATGCAAAGGCTCTAGACGCAAATATTGGTGTGAGAGCTAATTCAATCAAGGAAACACTGCATGTTGGTGAAGGGCATATTGAAGAAGGATCAGCCGAGTGGTTCTTGTGGGAGAACAACTCCATTTGGCTCACTAACTTCACACACCACCAGGCTTCCCAGCAGCTCTCAAGGAAACTCAGTTTTCACACTCTATGCTTAGTGCCCTTTGAGTGCATTATCTAGGAATGAACCTGGTAGAGCATCCCACACAAACGAATGCTCCACATGCGGGTTTCACATGCCACCAACTCCACATTCACAGGCAACTTCAGCGCCACAGCCGTTTTCAGATAGCCCTCAATGCAAAGGCTCTAGACGCAAATATTGGTGTGAGAGCTAATTCAATCAAGGAAACACTGCATGTTGGTGAAGGGCATATTGAAGAAGGATCAGCTGAGTGGTTCTTGTGGGAGAACAACTCCATTTGGCTCACTAACTTCACACACCATCAGGCTTCCAAGCAGCTCTCAAGGAAACTCAGTTTTCACACTCTATGCTTAGTGCCCTTTGAGTGCATTATCTAGGAATGAACCTGGTAGAGCATCCCACACAAACGAATGCTCCACATGCGGGTTTCACATGCCACCAACTCCACATTGACAGGCAACTTCAGCGCCACAGCCATTTTCAGATAGCCCTCAATGCAAAGGCTCTAGACGCAAATATTGGTGTGAGAGCTAATTCAATCAAGGAAACACTGCATGTTGGTGAAGGGCATATTGAAGAAGGATCAGCCGAGTGGTTCTTGTGGGAGAACAACTCCATTTGGCTCACTAACTTCACACACCATCAGGCTTCCAAGCAGCTCTCAAGGAAACTCAGTTTTCACACTCTATGCTTAGTGCCCTTTGAGTGCATTATCTAGGAATGAACCTGGTAGAGCATCCCACACAAACGAATGCTCCACATGCGGGTTTCACATGCCACCAACTCCACATTGACAGGCAACTTCAGCGCCACAGCCGCTTTCAGATAGCCCTCAATGCAAAGGCTCTAGACGCAATATTGGTGTGAGAGCTAATTCAATCAAGGAAACACTGCATGTTGGTGAAGGGCATATTGAAGAAGGATCAGCCGAGTGGTTCTTGTGGGAGAACAACTCCATTTGGCTCACTAACTTCACACACCATCAGGCTTCCAAGCAGCTCTCAAAGAAACTCAGTTTTCACACTCTATGCTTAGTGCCCTTTGAGTGCATTATCTAGGAATGAACCTGGTAGAGCATCCCACACAAACGAATGCTCCACATGCGGGTTTCACATGCCACCAACTCCACATTCTCAGGCAACTTCAGCGCCACAGCCGCTTTCAGATAGCCCTCAATGCAAAGGCTCTAGACGCAAATATTGGTGTGAGAGCTAATTCAATCAAGGAAACACTGCATGTTGGTGAAGGGCATATTGAAGAAGGATCAGCTGAGTGGTTCTTGTGGGAGAACAACTCCATTTGGCTCACTAACTTCACACACCATCAGGCTTCCAAGCAGCTCTCAAGGAAACTCAGTTTTCACACTCTATGCTTAGTGCCCTTTGAGTGCATTATCTAGGAATGAACCTGGTAGAGCATCCCACACAAACGAATGCTCCACATGCGGGTTTCACATGCCACCAACTCCACATTCTCAGGCAACTTCAGCGCCACAGCCGCTTTCAGATAGCCCTCAATGCAAAGGCTCTAGACGCAAATATTGGTGTGAGAGCTAATTCAATCAAGGAAACACTGCATGTTGGTGAAGGGCATATTGAAGAAGGATCAGCTGAGTGGTTCTTGTGGGAGAACAACTCCATTTGGCTCACTAACTTCACACACCATCAGGCTTCCAAGCAGCTCTCAAGGAAACTCAGTTTTCACACTCTATGCTTAGTGCCTTTTGAGTACCTAGGACTGAAATGAAGGTTGGTGAGCATCCCACACAAACGAATGCTCCACATGCGGGTTTCACATGTCACGAACTCCACATTCACAGGCAACTTCAGCGCCACAGCCGTTTTCAGATAGCCATCAAGGCAAAGGCTCTAGACGCAAATATTGGTGTGAGAGCTAATTCAATCAAGGAAACACTGCATGTTGGTGAAGGGCATATTGAAGAAGGATCAGCCGAGTGGTTCTTGTGGGAGAACAACTCCATTTGGCTCACTAACTTCACACACCATCAGGCTTCCAAGCAGCTCTCAAGGAAACTCAGTTTTCACACTCTATGCTTAGTGGCCTTTGAGAGCATTATCTAAGAATGAACCTGGTAGAGCATCCGACACAAACAAATGCTCCACATGCGGGTTTCACATGCCACCAACTCCACATTCACAGGCAACTTCAGCGCCACAGCCATTTTCAGATAGCCCTCAATGCAAAGGCTCTAGACGCAAATATTGGTGTGAGAGCTAATTCAATCAAGGAAACACTGCATGTTGGTGAAGGGCATATTGAAGAAGCATCAGCCGAGTGGTTCTTGTGGGAGAACAACTCCATTTGGCTCACTAACTTCCCACACCATCAGGCTTCCAAGCAGCTCTCAAGGAAACTCAGTTTTCAACTCTATGCTTAGTGCCCTTTGAGTGCATTATCTAGGAATGAACCTGGTAGAGCATCCCACACAAACGAATGCTCCACATGCGGGTTTCACATGCCACCAACTCCACATTTACAGGCAACTTCAGCGCCACAGCCGTTTTCAGATAGCCCTCAATGCAAAGGCTCTAGACGCAAATACTGGTGTGAGAGCTAATTCAATCAAGGAAACACTGCATGTTGGTGAAGGGCATATTGAAGAAGGATCAGCCGAGTGGTTCTTGTGGGAGAACAACTCCATTTGGCTCACTAACTTCACACACCATCAGGCTTCCACGCAGCTCTCAAGGAAACTCAGTTTTCACACTCTAGGCTTAGTGCCCTTTGAGAGCATTATCTAGGAATGAACCTGGTAGAGCATCCCACACAAACAAATGAACAAATGCTCCACATGCGGGTTTCACATGCCACCAACTCCACATTCACAGGCAACTTCAGCGCCACAGCCGTTTTCAGATAGCCCTCAATGCAAAGGCTCTAGACGCAAATATTGGTGTGAGAGCTAATTCAATCAAGGAAACACTGCATGTTGGTGAAGGGCATATTGAAGAAGGATCAGCCGAGTGGTTCTTGTGGGAGAACAACTCCATTTGGCTCACTAACTTCACACACCATCAGGCTTCCAAGCAGCTCTCAAGGAAACTCAGTTTTCACACTCTATGCTTAGTGCCCTTTGAGTGCATTATCTAGGAATGAACCTGGTAGAGCATCCCACACAAACTAATGCTCCACATGCGGGTTTCACATGCCACCAACTCCACATTCACAGGCAACTTCAGCGCCACAGCCGTTTTCAGATAGCCCTCAATGCAAAGCTCTAGACGCAAATATTGGTGTGAGAGCTAATTCAATCAAGGAAACACTGCATGTTGGTGAAGGGCATATTGAAGAAGGATCAGCCGAGTGGTTCTTGTGGGAGAACAACTCCATTTGGCTCACTAACTTCACACACCATCAGGCTTCCAAGCAGCTCTCAAGGAAACTCGGTTTTCACACTCTATGCTTAGTGCCTTTTGAGTACCTAGGACTGAAATGAAGGTTGGTGAGCATCCCATACAAACGAATGCTCCACATGCGGGTTTCACATGCCACCAACTCCACATTCTCAGGCAACTTCAGCGCCACAGCCGTTTTCAGATAGCCCTCAATGCAAAGGCTCTAGACGCAAATATTGGTGTGAGAGCTAATTCAATCAAGGAAACACTGCATGTTGGTGAAGGGCATATTGAAGAAGCATAAGCCGAGTGGTTCTTGTGGGAGAACAACTCCATTTGGCTCACTAACTTCACACACCATCAGGCTTCCAAGCAGCTCTCAAGGAAACTCAGTTTTCACACTCTAGGCTTAGTGCCCTTTGAGAGCATTATCTAGGATTGAACCTGGTAGAGCATCCCACACAAACGAATGCTCCACATGCGGGTTTCACATGCCACCAACTCCACATTTACAGGCAACTTCAGCGCCACAGCCGTTTTCAGATAGCCCTCAATGCAAAGGCTCTAGACGCAAATACTGGTGTGAGAGCTAATTCAATCAAGGAAACACTGCATGTTGGTGAAGGGCATATTGAAGAAGGATCAGCCGAGTGGTTCTTGTGGGAGAACAACTCCATTTGGCTCACTAACTTCACACACCATCAGGCTTCCAAGCAGCTCTCAAGGAAACTCAGCTTTCACACTCTATGCTTAGTGCCCTTTGAGAGCATTATCTAGGAATGAACCTGGTAGAGCATCCCACACAAACAAATGAACAAATGCTCCACATGCGGGTTTCACATGCCACCAACTCCACATTCACAGGCAACTTCAGCGCCCCAGCCGTTTTCAGATAGCCCTCAATGCAAAGGCTCTAGACGCAAATATTGGTGTGAGAGCTAATTCAATCAAGGAAACACTGCATGTTGGTGAAGGGCATATTGAAGAAGGATCAGCCGAGTGGTTCTTGTGGGAGAACAACTCCATTTGGCTCACTAACTTCACACACCATCAGGCTTCCAAGCAGCTCTCAAGGAAACTCAGTTTTCACACTCTATGCTTAGTGCCCTTTGAGTGCATTATCTAGGAATGAACCTGGTAGAGCATCCCAACAAACAAATGCTCCACATGCGGGTTTCACATGCCACCAACTCCACATTCACAGGCAACTTCAGCGGCACAGCCGTTTTCAGATAGCCCTCAATGCAAAGGCTCTAGACGCAAATATTGGTGTGAGAGCTAATTCAATCAAGGAAACACTGCATGTTGGTGAAGGGCATATTGAAGAAGGATCAGCCGAGTGGTTCTTGTGGGAGAACAACTCCATTTGGCTCACTAACTTCACACACCATCAGGCTTCCAAGCAGCTCTCAAGGAAACTCAGTTTTCACACTCTATGCTTAGTGCCCTTTGAGTGCATTATCTAGGAATGAACCTGGTAGAGCATCCCACACAAACTAATGCTCCACATGCGGGTTTCACATGCCACCAACTCCACATTCACAGGCAACTTCAGCGCCACAGCCGTTTTCAGATAGCCCTCAATGCAAAGCTCTAGACGCAAATATTGGTGTGAGAGCTAATTCAATCAAGGAAACACTGCATGTTGGTGAAGGGCATATTGAAGAAGGATCAGCCGAGTGGTTCTTGTGGGAGAACAACTCCATTTGGCTCACTAACTTCACACACCATCAGGCTTCCAAGCAGCTCTCAAGGAAACTCGGTTTTCACACTCTATGCTTAGTGCCTTTTGAGTACCTAGGACTGAAATGAAGGTTGGTGAGCATCCCATACAAACGAATGCTCCACATGCGGGTTTCACATGCCACCAACTCCACATTCACAGGCAACTTCAGCGCCACAGCCGTTTTCAGATAGCCCTCAATGCAAAGGCTCTAGACGCAAATATTGGTGTGAGAGCTAATTCAATCAAGGAAACACTGCATGTTGGTGAAGGGCATATTGAAGAAGGATCAGCCAAGTGGTTCTTGTGGCAGAACAACTCCATTTGGCTCACTAACTTCACACACCATCAGGCTTCCAAGCAGCTCTCAAGGAAACTCAGTTTTCACACTCTATGCTTATTGCCCTTTGAGTGCATTATCTAGGAATGAACCTGGTAGAGCATCCCACACAAACGAATGCTCCACATGCGGGTTTCACATGCCACCAACTCCACATTTACAGGCAACTTCAGCGCCACAGCCGTTTTCAGATAGCCCTCAATGCAAAGGCTCTAGACGCAAATATTGGTGTGAGAGCTAATTCAATCAAGGAAACACTGCATGTTGGTGAAGGGCATATTGAAGAAGGATCAGCCGAGTGGTTCTTGTGGGAGAACAACTCCATTTGGCTCACTAACTTCACACACCATCAGGCTTCCAAGCAGCTCTCAAGGAAACTCAGTTTTCACACTCTAGGCTTAGTGCCCTTTGAGAGCATTATCTAGGATTGAACCTGGTAGAGCATCCCACACAAACGAATGCTCCACATGCGGGTTTCACATGCCACCAACTCCACATTTACAGGCAACTTCAGCGCCACAGCCGTTTTCAGATAGCCCTCAATGCAAAGGCTCTAGACGCAAATACTGGTGTGAGAGCTAATTCAATCAAGGAAACACTGCATGTTGGTGAAGGGCATATTGAAGAAGGATCAGCCGAGTGGTTCTTGTGGGAGAACAACTCCATTTGGCTCACTAACTTCACACACCATCAGGCTTCCAAGCAGCTCTCAAGGAAACTCAGCTTTCACACTCTATGCTTAGTGCCCTTTGAGAGCATTATCTAGGAATGAACCTGGTAGAGCATCCCACACAAACAAATGAACAAATGCTCCACATGCGGGTTTCACATGCCACCAACTCCACATTCACAGGCAACTTCAGCGCCCCAGCCGTTTTCAGATAGCCCTCAATGCAAAGGCTCTAGACGCAAATATTGGTGTGAGAGCTAATTCAATCAAGGAAACACTGCATGTTGGTGAAGGGCATATTGAAGAAGGATCAGCCGAGTGGTTCTTGTGGGAGAACAACTCCATTTGGCTCACTAACTTCACACACCATCAGGCTTCCAAGCAGCTCTCAAGGAAACTCAGTTTTCACACTCTATGCTTAGTGCCCTTTGAGTGCATTATCTAGGAATGAACCTGGTAGAGCATCCCAACAAACAAATGCTCCACATGCGGGTTTCACATGCCACCAACTCCACATTCACAGGCAACTTCAGCGGCACAGCCGTTTTCAGATAGCCCTCAATGCAAAGGCTCTAGACGCAAATATTGGTGTGAGAGCTAATTCAATCAAGGAAACACTGCATGTTGGTGAAGGGCATATTGAAGAAGGATCAGCCGAGTGGTTCTTGTGGGAGAACAACTCCATTTGGCTCACTAACTTCACACACCATCAGGCTTCCAAGCAGCTCTCAAGGAAACTCAGTTTTCACACTCTATGCTTAGTGCCCTTTGAGTGCATTATCTAGGAATGAACCTGGTAGAGCATCCCACACAAACTAATGCTCCACATGCGGGTTTCACATGCCACCAACTCCACATTCACAGGCAACTTCAGCGCCACAGCCGTTTTCAGATAGCCCTCAATGCAAAGCTCTAGACGCAAATATTGGTGTGAGAGCTAATTCAATCAAGGAAACACTGCATGTTGGTGAAGGGCATATTGAAGAAGGATCAGCCGAGTGGTTCTTGTGGGAGAACAACTCCATTTGGCTCACTAACTTCACACACCATCAGGCTTCCAAGCAGCTCTCAAGGAAACTCGGTTTTCACACTCTATGCTTAGTGCCTTTTGAGTACCTAGGACTGAAATGAAGGTTGGTGAGCATCCCATACAAACGAATGCTCCACATGCGGGTTTCACATGCCACCAACTCCACATTCACAGGCAACTTCAGCGCCACAGCCGTTTTCAGATAGCCCTCAATGCAAAGGCTCTAGACGCAAATATTGGTGTGAGAGCTAATTCAATCAAGGAAACACTGCATGTTGGTGAAGGGCATATTGAAGAAGGATCAGCCAAGTGGTTCTTGTGGCAGAACAACTCCATTTGGCTCACTAACTTCACACACCATCAGGCTTCCAAGCAGCTCTCAAGGAAACTCAGTTTTCACACTCTATGCTTATTGCCCTTTGAGTGCATTATCTAGGAATGAACCTGGTAGAGCATCCCACACAAACGAATGCTCCACATGCGGGTTTCACATGCCACCAACTCCACATTTACAGGCAACTTCAGCGCCACAGCCGTTTTCAGATAGCCCTCAATGCAAAGGCTCTAGACGCAAATATTGGTGTGAGAGCTAATTCAATCAAGGAAACACTGCATGTTGGTGAAGGGCATATTGAAGAAGGATCAGCCGAGTGGTTCTTGTGGGAGAACAACTCCATTTGGCTCACTAACTTCTACACCATCAGGCTTCCAAGCAGCTCTCAAGGAAACTCAGTTTTCACACTTTATGCTTAGTGCCCTTTGAGTGCCTAGGACTGAAATGAACCTGGTACAGCATCCCACACAAACGAATGCTCCACATGCTGGTTTCACATGCCACCAACTCCACATTCACAGGCAACTTCAGCGCCACAGCCGTTTTCAGATAGCCCTCAATGCAAAGGCTCTAGACGCAAATATTGGTGTGAGAGCTAATTCAATCAAGGAAACACTGCATGTTGGTGAAGGGCATATTGAAGAAGGATCAGCTGAGTGGTTCTTGTGGGAGAAACAACTCCATTTGGCTCACTAACTTCACACACCATCAGGCTTCCAAGCAGCTCTCAAGGAAACTCAGTTTTCACACTCTATGCTTAGTGCCCTTTGAGTGCATTATCTAGGAATGAACCTGGTAGAAATCCCACACAAACAAATGCTCCACATGCGGGTTCACATGCCACCAACTCCACATTCTCAGGCAACTTCAGCGCCACAGCCGTTTTCAGATAGCCCTCAATGCAAAGGCTCTAGGACGCAAATATTGGTGTGAGAGCTAATTCAATCAAGGAAACACTGCATGTTGGTGAAGGGCATATTGAAGAAGGATCAGCCGAGTGGTTCTTGTGGGAGAACAACTCCATTTGGCTCACTAACTTCACACACCATCAGGCTTCCAAGCAGCTCTCAAGGAAACTCAGTTTTCACACTCTATGCTTAGTGCCCTTTGAGTGCCTAGGAATGAAATGAACCTGGTAGAGCATCCCACACAAACGAATGCTCCACATGCTGGTTTTCACATGCCACCAACTCCACATTCACAGGCAACTTCAGCGCCACAGACGTTTTCAGATAGCCACAATGCAAAGGCTCTAGACGCAAATATTGGTGTGAGAGCTAATTCAATCAAGGAAACACTGCATGTTGGTGAAGGGCATATTGAAGAAGGATCAGCTGAGTGGTTTATGTGGGAGAACAACTCCATTTGGCTCCACTAACTTCACACACCATCAGGCTTCCCAGCAGCTCTCAAGGAAACTCAGTTTTCACACTCTATGCTTAGTGCCCTTTGAGTGCATTATCTGGGAATGAAACCTGGTAGAGCATCCACACAAACGAATGCTCCACATGCGGGTTTCACATGCCACCAACTCCACATTCACAGGCAACTTCAGTGCCACAGCCGTTTTCAGATAGCCCTCAATGCAAAGGGTCTAGACGCAAATATTGGTGTGAGAGCTAATTCAATCAAGGAAACACTGCATGTTGGTGAAGGGCATATTGAAGAAGGATCAGCCGAGTGGTTCTTGTGGGAGAACAACTCCATTTGGCTCACTAACTTCACACACCATCAGGCTTCCAAGCAGCTCTCAAGGAAACTCGGTTTTCACACTCTATGCTTAGTGCCTTTTGAGTACCTAGGACTGAAATGAAGGTTGGTGAGCATCCCACACAAACGAATGCTCCACATGCGGGTTTCACATGCCACCAACTCCACATTGACAGGCAACTTCAGCGCCACAGCCGTTTCAGATAGCCCTCAATGCAAAAGGCTCTAGACGCAAATATTGGTGTGAGAGCTAATTCAATCAAGGAAACACTGCACGTTGGTGAAGGGCATATTGAAGAAGGATCAGCCGAGTGGTTCTTGTGGGAGAACAACTCCATTTGGCTCACTAACTTCACACACCATCAGACTTCCAAACAGCTCTCAAGGAAACTCAGTTTTCACACTCTATGCTTAGTGCCCTTTGAGTGCATTATCTAGGAATGAACCTGGTAGAGCATCCCACACAAACGAATGCTCCACATGCGGGTTTCACATGCCACCAACTCCACATTCTCAGGCAACTTCAGCGCCACAGCCGTTTTCAGATAGCCCTCAATGCAAAGGCTCTAGACGCAAATATTGGTGTGAGAGCTAATTCAATCAAGGAAACACTGCATGTTGGTGAAGGGCATATTGAAGAAGGGATCAGCCGAGTGGTTCTTGTGGAGAACAACTCCATTTGGCTCACTAACTTCACACACCATCAGGCTTCCAAGCAGCTCTCAAGGAAACTCGGTTTTCACACTCTATGCTTAGTGCCTTTTGAGTACCTAGGACTGAAATGAAGGTTGGTGAGCATCCCACACAAACGAATGCTCCACATGCGGGTTTCACATGCCACCAACTCCACATTGACAGGCAACTTCAGCGCCACAGACGTTTTCAGATAGCCCTCAATGCAAAGGCTCTAGACGCAAATATTGGTGTGAGAGCTAATTCAATCAAGGAAACACTGCACGTTGTTGAAGGGCATATTGAAGAAGGATCAGCCGAGTGGTTCTTGTGGGAGAACAACTCCATTTGGCTCACTAACTTCACACACCATCAGACTTCCAAACAGCTCTCAAGGAAACTCAGTTTTCAGACTCTATGCTTAGTGCCCTTTGAGTGCATTATCTAGGAATGAACCTGGTAGAGCATCCCACACAAACGAATGCTCCACATGCGGGTTTCACATGCCACCAACTCCACATTCTCAGGCAACTTCAGCGCCACAGCCGTTTTCAGATAGCCCTCAATGCAAAGGCTCTAGACGCAAATATTGGTGTGAGAGCTAATTCAATCAAGGAAACACTGCATGTTGGTGAAGGGCATATTGAAGAAGGATCAGCCAAGTGGTTCTTGTGGGAGAACAACTCCATTTGGCTCACTAACTTCACACACCATCAGGCTTCCAAGCAGCTCTCAAGAGAAACTCAGTTTTCACACTCTATGCTTAGTGCCCTTTGAGTGCATTATCTAGGAATGACCTGGTAGAGCATCCACACAAACGAATGCTCCACATGCGGGTTTCACATGCCACCAACTCCACATTCACAGGCAACTTCAGCGCCACAGCCGTTTTCAGATAGCCCTCAATGCAAAGGCTCTAGACGCAAATATTGGTGTGAGAGCTAATTCAATCAAGAAACACTGCATGTTAGTGAAGGGCATATTGAAGAAGGATCAGCTGAGTGGTTCTTGTGGGAGAACAACTCCATTTGGCTCACTAACTTCACACACCATCAGGCTTCCAAGCAGCTCTCAAGGAAACTCGGTTTTCACACTCTATGCTTAGTGCCTTTTGAGTACCTAGGACTGAAATGAATGTTGGTGAGCATCCCACACAAACGAATGCTCCACATGCGGGTTTCACATGCCACCAACTCCACATTCACAGGCAACTTCAGCGCCACAGCCGTTTTCAGATAGCCCTCAATGCAAAGGCTCTAGACGCAAATATTGGTGTGAGAGTTAATTCAATCAAGGAAACACTGCATGTTGGTGAAGGGCATATTGAAGAAGGATCAGCCGAGTGGTTTTTATGGGAGAACAACTCCATTTGGAACACTAACTTCACACACCATCAGGCTTCCAAGCAGCTCTCAAGGAAACTCAGTTTTCACACTCTATGCTTAGTGCCCTTTGAGTGCATTATCTAGGAATGAACCTGGTAGAGCATCCCACACAAACGAATGCTCCACATGCGGGTTTCACATGCCACCAACTCCACATTGACAGGCAACTTCAGCGCCACAGCCGTTTTCAGATAGCCCTCAATGCAAAGGCTCTAGACGCAAATATTGGTGTGGGAGCTAATTCAATCAAGGAAACACTGCATGTTGGTGAAGGGCATAATGAAGAAGGATCAGCCAAGTGGTTCTTGAGGGAGAACAACTCCATTTGGCTCACTAACTTCACACACCATCAGGCTTCCAAGCAGCTCTCAAGGAAACTCGGTTTTCACACTCTATGCTTAGTGCCTTTTGAGTACCTAGGACTGAAATGAAGGTTGGTGAGCATCCCACACAAACGAATGCTCCACATGCGGGTTTCACATGCCACCAACTCCACATTCACAGGCAACTTCAGCGCCACAGACGTTTTCAGATAGCCCTCAATGCAAAGGCTCTAGACGCAAATATTGGTGTGAGAGCTAATTCAATCAAGGAAACACTGCATGTTGGTGAAGGGCATATTGAAGAAGGATCAGCCGAGTGGTTCTTATGGGAGAACAACTCCATTTGGCTCACTAACTTCACACACCATCAGGCTTCCAAGCAGCTCTCAAGGAAACTCAGTTTTCACACTCTATGCTTAGTGCCCTTTGAGTGCATTATCTAGGAATGAACCTGGTAGAGCATCCCACACAAACGAATGCTCCACATGCGGGTTTCACATGCCACCAACTCCACATTCTCAGGCAACTTCAGCGCCACAGCCGTTTTCAGATAGCCCTCAATGCAAAGGCTCTAGACGCAAATATTGGTGTGAGAGCTAATTCAATCAAGGAAACACTGCATGTTGGTGAAGGGCATATTGAAGAAGGATCAGCTGAGTGGTTCTTGTGGGAGAACAACTCCATTTGGCTCACTAACTTCACACACCATCAGGCTTCCAAGCAGCTCTCAAGGAAACTCAGTTTTCACAATCTATGCTTAGTGCCTTTTGAGTACCTAGGACTGAAATGAAGGTTGGTGAGCATCCCACACAAACGAATGCTCCACATGCGGGTTTCACATGCCACCAACTCCACATTCTCAGGCAACTTCAGCGCCACAGCCGTTTTCAGATAGCCCTCAATGCAAAGGCTCTAGACGCAAATATTGGTGTGAGAGCTAATTTAATCAAGGAAACACTGCATGTTGGTGAAGGGCATATTGAAGAAGGATCAGCCGAGTGGTTCTTATGGGAGAACAACTCCATTTGGCTCACTAACTTCACACACCATCAGGCTTCCAAGCAGCTCTCAAGGAAACTCAGTTTTCACACTCTAGGCTTAGTGCCCTTTGAGTGCATTATCTAGGAATGAACCTGGTAGAGCATCCCACACAAACGAATGCTCCACATGCGGGTTTCACATGCCACCAACTCCACATTCACAGGCAACTTCAGCGCCACAGCCGTTTTCAGATAGCCCTCAATGCAAAGGCTCTAGACGCAAATATTGGTGTGAGAGCTAATTCAATCAAGGAAACACTGCATGTTGGTGAAGGGCATATTGAAGAAGGATCAGCCGAGTGGTTCTTGTGGGAGAACAACTCCATTTGGCTCACTAACTTCACACACCATCAGGCTTCCACGCAGCTCTCAAGGAAACTCAGTTTTCACACTCTAGGCTTAGTGCCCTTTGAGAGCATTATCTAGGAATGAACCTGGTAGAGCATCCCACACAAACAAATGAACAAATGCTCCACATGCGGGTTTCACATGCCACCAACTCCACATTCACAGGCAACTTCAGCGCCACAGCCGTTTTCAGATAGCCCTCAATGCAAAGGCTCTAGACGCAAATACTGGTGTGAGAGCTAATTCAATCAAGGAAACACTGCATGTTGGTGAAGGGCATATTGAAGAAGGATCAGACGAGTGGTTCTTGTGGGAGAACAACTCCATTTGGCTCACTAACTTCACACACCATCAGGCTTCCAAGCAGCTCTAAAGGAAACTCAGTTTTCACACTCTAGGCTTAGTGCCCTTTGAGAGCATTATCTAGGAATGAACCTGGTAGAGCATCCCACACAAACGAATGCTCCACATGCGGGTTTCACATGCCACCAACTCCACATTTACAGGCAACTTCAGCGCCACAGCCGTTTTCAGATAGCCCTCAATGCAAAGGCTCTAGACGCAAATATTGGTGTGAGAGCTAATTCAATCAAGGAAACACTGCATGTTGGTGAAGGGCATATTGAAGAAGGATCAGCCGAGTGGTTCTTGTGGGAGAACAACTCCATTTGGCTCACTAACTTCACACACCATCAGGCTTCCAAGCAGCTCTCAAGGAAACTCAGTTTTCACACTCTATGCTTAGTGCCCTTTGAGTGCATTATCTAGGAATGAACCTGGTAGAGCATCCCACACAAACAAATGCTCCACATGCGGGTTTCACATGCCACCAACTCCACATTCACAGGCAACTTCAGCGGCACAGCCGTTTTCAGATAGCCCACAATGCAAAGGCTCTATACGCAAATATTGGTGTGAGAGCTAATTCAATCAAGGAAACACTGCATGTTGGTGAAGGGCATATTGAAGAAGGATCAGCCGAGTGGTTCTTGTGGGAGAACAACTCCATTTGGCTCACTAACTTCACACACCATCAGGCTTCCAAGCAGCTCTCAAGGAAACTCAGTTTTCACACTCTATGCTTAGTGCCCTTTGAGTGCATTATCTAGGAATGAACCTGGTAGAGCATCCCACACAAACGAATGCTCCACATGCGGGTTTCACATGCCACCAACTCCACATTCACAGGCAACTTCAGCGCCACAGCCGTTTTCAGATAGCCCTCAATGCAAAGCTCTAGACGCAAATATTGGTGTGAGAGCTAATTCAATCAAGGAAACACTGCATGTTGGTGAAGGGCATATTGAAGAAGGATCAGCCGAGTGGTTCTTGTGGGAGAACAACTCCATTTGGCTCACTAACTTCACACACCATCAGGCTTCCAAGCAGCTCTCAAGGAAACTCGGTTTTCACACTCTAGGCTTAGTGCCTTTTGAGTACCTAGGACTGAAATGAAGGTTGGTGAGCATCCCATACAAACGAATGCTCCACATGCGGGTTTCACATGCCACCAACTCCACATTCTCAGGCAACTTCAGCGCCACAGCCGTTTTCAGATAGCCCTCAATGCAAAGGCTCTAGACGCAAATATTGGTGTGAGAGCTAATTCAATCAAGGAAACACTGCATGTTGGTGAAGGGCATATTGAAGAAGCATAAGCCGAGTGGTTCTTGTGGGAGAACAACTCCATTTGGCTCACTAACTTCACACACCATCAGGCTTCCAAGCAGCTCTCAAGGAAACTCAGCTTTCACACTCTATGCTTAGTGCCCTTTGAGAGCATTATCTAGGAATGAACCTGGTAGAGCATCCCACACAAACAAATGAACAAATGCTCCACATGCGGGTTTCACATGCCACCAACTCCACATTCACAGGCAACTTCAGCGCCCCAGCCGTTTTCAGATAGCCCTCAATGCAAAGGCTCTAGACGCAAATATTGGTGTGAGAGCTAATTCAATCAAGGAAACACTGCATGTTGGTGAAGGGCATATTGAAGAAGGATCAGCCGAGTGGTTCTTGTGGGAGAACAACTCCATTTGGCTCACTAACTTCACACACCATCAGGCTTCCAAGCAGCTCTCAAGGAAACTCAGTTTTCACACTCTATGCTTAGTGCCCTTTGAGTGCATTATCTAGGAATGAACCTGGTAGAGCATCCCAACAAACAAATGCTCCACATGCGGGTTTCACATGCCACCAACTCCACATTCACAGGCAACTTCAGCGGCACAGCCGTTTTCAGATAGCCCTCAATGCAAAGGCTCTAGACGCAAATATTGGTGTGAGAGCTAATTCAATCAAGGAAACACTGCATGTTGGTGAAGGGCATATTGAAGAAGGATCAGCCGAGTGGTTCTTGTGGGAGAACAACTCCATTTGGCTCACTAACTTCACACACCATCAGGCTTCCAAGCAGCTCTCAAGGAAACTCAGTTTTCACACTCTATGCTTAGTGCCCTTTGAGTGCATTATCTAGGAATGAACCTGGTAGAGCATCCCACACAAACTAATGCTCCACATGCGGGTTTCACATGCCACCAACTCCACATTCACAGGCAACTT
The DNA here is from genome assembly GCF_030435755.1 of Ochotona princeps. Lineage (NCBI taxonomy): Eukaryota > Metazoa > Chordata > Mammalia > Lagomorpha > Ochotonidae > Ochotona > Ochotona princeps. The sequence continues at coordinate 12,603 of NW_026697390.1, read as the reverse complement.
CAGCGCCACAGCCGTTTTCAGATAGCCCTCAATGCAAAGCTCTAGACGCAAATATTGGTGTGAGAGCTAATTCAATCAAGGAAACACTGCATGTTGGTGAAGGGCATATTGAAGAAGGATCAGCCGAGTGGTTCTTGTGGGAGAACAACTCCATTTGGCTCACTAACTTCACACACCATCAGGCTTCCAAGCAGCTCTCAAGGAAACTCGGTTTTCACACTCTATGCTTAGTGCCTTTTGAGTACCTAGGACAGAAATGAAGGTTGGTGAGCATCCCATACAAACGAATGCTCCACATGCGGGTTTCACATGCCACCAACTCCACATTCACAGGCAACTTCAGCGCCACAGCCGTTTTCAGATAGCCCTCAATGCAAAGGCTCTAGACGCAAATATTGGTGTGAGAGCTAATTCAATCAAGGAAACACTGCATGTTGGTGAAGGGCATATTGAAGAAGGATCAGCCAAGTGGTTCTTGTGGCAGAACAACTCCATTTGGCTCACTAACTTCACACACCATCAGGCTTCCAAACAGCTCTCAAGGAAACTCAGTTTTCACACTCTATGCTTAGTGCCCTTTGAGTGCATTATCTAGGAATGAACCTGGTAGAGCATCCCACACAAACGAATGCTCCACATGCGGGTTTCACATGCCACCAACTCCACATTTACAGGCAACTTCAGCGCCACAGCCGTTTTCAGATAGCCCTCAATGCAAAGGCTCTAGACGCAAATATTGGTGTGAGAGCTAATTCAATCAAGGAAACACTGCATGTTGGTGAAGGGCATATTGAAGAAGGATCAGACGAGTGGTTCTTGTGGGAGAACAACTCCATTTGACTCACTAACTTCACACAAGATCAGGCTTCCAAGCAGCTCTCAAGGAAACTCAGTTTTCACACTCTATGCTTAGTGCCCTTTGAGAGCATTATCTAGGAATGAACCTGGTAGAGCATCCCACACAAACAAATGAACAAATGCTCCACATGCGGGTTTCACATGCCACCAACTCCACATTCACAGGCAACTTCAGCGCCACAGCCGTTTTCAGATAGCCCTCAATGCAAAGGCTCTAGACGCAAATATTGGTGTGAGAGCTAATTCAATCAAGGAAACACTGCATGTTGGTGAAGGGCATATTGAAGAAGGATCAGCCGAGTGGTTCTTGTGGGAGAACAACTCCATTTGGCTCACTAACTTCACACACCATCAGGCTTCCAAGCAGCTCTCAAGGAAACTCAGTTTTCACACTCTATGCTTAGTGCCCTTTGAGTGCATTATCTAGGAATGAACCTGGTAGAGCATCCCACACAAACGAATGCTCCACATGCGGGTTTCACATGCCACCAACTCCACATTCTCAGGCAACTTCAGCGCCACAGCCGTTTTCAGATAGCCCTCAATGCAAAGGCTCTAGACACAAATATTGGTGTGAGAGCTAATTCAATCAAGGAAACACTGCATGTTGGTGAAGGGCATATTGAAGAAGGATCAGCCGAGTGGTTCTTGTGGGAGAACAACTCCATTTGGCTCACTAACTTCACACACCATCAGGCTTCCAAGCAGCTCTCAAGGAAACTCAGTTTTCACACTTTATGCTTAGTGCCCTTTGAGTGCCTAGGACTGAAATGAACCTGGTAGAGCATCCCACACAAACGAATGCTCCACATGCTGGTTTCACATGCCACCAACTCCACATTCACAGGCAACTTCAGCGCCACAGCCGTTTTCAGATAGCCCACAATGCAAAGGCTCTAGACGCAAATATTGGTGTGAGAGCTAATTCAATCAAGGAAACACTGCATGTTGGTGAAGGGCATATTGAAGAAGGATCAGCTGAGTGGTTCTTGTGGGAGAACAACTCCATTTGGCTCACTAACTTCACACACCATCAGGCTTCCAAGCAGCTCTCAAGGAAACTCAGTTTTCACACTCTATGCTTAGTGCCCTTTGAGTGCATTATCTGGGAATGAACCTGGTAGAGCATCCCACACAAACGAATGCTCCACATGCGGGTTTCACATGCCACCAACTCCACATTCACAGGCAACTTCAGTGCCACAGCCGTTTTCAGATAGCCCTCAATGCAAAGCTCTAGACGCAAATATTGGTGTGAGAGCTAATTCAATCAAGGAAACACTGCATGTTGGTGAAGGGCATATTGAAGAAGGATCAGCCGAGTGGTTCTTGTGGGAGAACAACTCCATTTGGCTCACTAACTTCACACACCATCAGGCTTCCAAGCAGCTCTCAAGGAAACTCGGTTTTCACACTCTATGCTTAGTGCCTTTTGAGTACCTAGGACTGAAATGAAGGTTGGTGAGCATCCCACACAAACGAATGCTCCACATGCGGGTTTCACATGCCACCAACTCCACATTGACAGGCAACTTCAGCGCCACAGACATTTTCAGATAGCCCTCAATGCAAAGGCTCTAGACGCAAATATTGGTGTGAGAGCTAATTCAATCAAGGAAACAGTGCACGTTGGTGAAGGGCATATTGAAGAAGGATCAGCCGAGTGGTTCTTGTGGGAGAACAACTCCATTTGGCTCACTAACTTCACACACCATCAGGCTTCCAAGCAGCTCTCAAGGAAACTCAGTTTTCACACTCTATGCTTAGTGCCCTTTGAGTGCATTATCTAGGAATGAACCTGGTAGAGCATCCCACACAAACGAATGCTCCACATGCGGGTTTCACATGCCACCAACTCCACATTCACAGGCAACTTCAGCGCCACAGCCGTTTTCAGATAGCCCTCAATGCAAAGGCTCTAGACGCAAATATTGGTGTGAGAGCTAATTCAATCAAGGAAACACTGCATGTTAGTGAAGGGCATATTGAAGAAGGATCAGCTGAGTGGTTCTTGTGGGAGAACAACTCCATTTGGCTCACTAACTTCACACACCATCAGGCTTCCAAGCAGCTCTCAAGGAAACTCGGTTTTCACACTCTATGCTTAGTGCCTTTTGAGTACCTAGGACTGAAATGAAGGTTGGTGAGCATCCCATACAAACGAATGCTCCACATGCGGGTTTCACATGCCACCAACTCCACATTCACAGGCAACTTCAGCGCCACAGCCGTTTTCAGATAGCCCTCAATGCAAAGGCTCTAGACGCAAATATTGGTGTGAGAGCTAATTCAATCAAGGAAACACTGCATGTTGGTGAAGGGCATATTGAAGAAGCATAAGCCGAGTGGTTTTTATGGGAGAACAACTCCATTTGGAACACTAACTTCACACACCATCAGGCTTCCAAGCAGCTCTCAAGGAAACTCAGTTTTCACACTCTAGGCTTAGTGCCCTTTGAGTGCATTATCTAGGAATGAACCTGGTAGAGCATCCCACACAAACGAATGCTCCACATGCGGGTTTCACATGCCACCAACTCCACATTCACAGGCAACTTCAGCGCCACAGCCGTTTTCAGATAGCCCTCAATGCAAAGGCTCTAGACGCAAATATTGGTGTGAGAGCTAATTCAATCAAGGAAACACTGCATGTTGGTGAAGGGCATATTGAAGAAGGATCAGCTGAGTGGTTCTTGTGGGAGAACAACTCCATTTGGCTCACTAACTTCACACACCATCAGGCTTCCAAGCAGCTCTCAAGGAAACTCGGTTTTCACACTCTATGCTTAGTGCCTTTTGAGTACCTAGGACTGAAATGAAGGTTGGTGAGCATCCCACACAAACGAATGCTCCACATGCGGGTTTCACATGCCACCAACTCCACATTCACAGGCAACTTCAGCGCCACAGCCGTTTTCAGATAGCCCTCAATGCAAAGGCTCTAGACGCAAATATTGGTGTGAGAGCTAACTCAATCAAGGAAACACTGCATGTTGGTGAAGGGCATATTGAAGAAGGATCAGACGAGTGGTTCTTGTGGGAGAACAACTCCATTTGGCTCACTAACTTCACACACCATCAGGCTTCCAAGCAGCTCTCAAGGAAACTCAGTTTTCACACTCTATGCTTAGTGCCCTTTGAGTGCATTATCTAGGAATGAACCTGGTAGAGCATCCCACACAAACGAATGCTCCACATGCGGGTTTCACATGCCACCAACTCCACATTCTCAGGCAACTTCAGCGCCACAGCCGTTTTCAGATAGCCCTCAATGCAAAGGCTCTAGACGCAAATATTGGTGTGAGAGCTAATTCAATCAAGGAAACACTGCATGTTGGTGAAGGGCATATTGAAGAAGGATCAGCCGAGTGGTTCTTGTGGGAGAACAACTCCATTTGGCTCACTAACTTCACACACCATCAGGCTTCCAAGCAGCTCTCAAGGAAACTCAGTTTTCACACTCTATGCTTAGTGCCCTTTGAGTGCATTATCTAGGAATGAACCTGGTAGAGCATCCCAACAAACAAATGCTCCACATGCGGGTTTCACATGCCACCAACTCCACATTCACAGGCAACTTCAGCGGCACAGCCGTTTTCAGATAGCCCACAATGCAAAGGCTCTATACGCAAATATTGGTGTGAGAGCTAATTCAATCAAGGAAACACTGCATGTTGGTGAAGGGCATATTGAAGAAGGATCAGCCGAGTGGTTCTTGTGGGAGAACAACTCCATTTGGCTCACTAACTTCACACACCATCAGGCTTCCAAGCAGCTCTCAAGGAAACTCAGTTTTCACACTCTATGCTTAGTGCCCTTTGAGTGCATTATCTAGGAATGAACCTGGTAGAGCATCCCACACAAACGAATGCTCCACATGCGGGTTTCACATGCCACCAACTCCACATTCACAGGCAACTTCAGCGCCACAGCCGTTTTCAGATAGCCCTCAATGCAAAGCTCTAGACGCAAATATTGGTGTGAGAGCTAATTCAATCAAGGAAACACTGCATGTTGGTGAAGGGCATATTGAAGAAGGATCAGCCGAGTGGTTCTTGTGGGAGAACAACTCCATTTGGCTCACTAACTTCACACACCATCAGGCTTCCAAGCAGCTCTCAAGGAAACTCGGTTTTCACACTCTATGCTTAGTGCCTTTTGAGTACCTAGGACTGAAATGAAGGTTGGTGAGCATCCCATACAAACGAATGCTCCACATGCGGGTTTCACATGCCACCAACTCCACATTCTCAGGCAACTTCAGCGCCACAGCCGTTTTCAGATAGCCCTCAATGCAAAGGCTCTAGACGCAAATATTGGTGTGAGAGCTAATTCAATCAAGGAAACACTGCATGTTGGTGAAGGGCATATTGAAGAAGCATAAGCCGAGTGGTTCTTGTGGGAGAACAACTCCATTTGGCTCACTAACTTCACACACCATCAGGCTTCCAAGCAGCTCTCAAGGAAACTCAGCTTTCACACTCTATGCTTAGTGCCCTTTGAGAGCATTATCTAGGAATGAACCTGGTAGAGCATCCCACACAAACAAATGAACAAATGCTCCACATGCGGGTTTCACATGCCACCAACTCCACATTCACAGGCAACTTCAGCGCCCCAGCCGTTTTCAGATAGCCCTCAATGCAAAGGCTCTAGACGCAAATATTGGTGTGAGAGCTAATTCAATCAAGGAAACACTACATGTTGGTGAAGGGCATATTGAAGAAGGATCAGCCGAGTGGTTCTTGTGGGAGAACAACTCCATTTGGCTCACTAACTTCACACACCATCAGGCTTCCAAGCAGCTCTCAAGGAAACTCAGTTTTCACACTCTATGCTTAGTGCCCTTTGAGTGCATTATCTAGGAATGAACCTGGTAGAGCATCCCAACAAACAAATGCTCCACATGCGGGTTTCACATGCCACCAACTCCACATTCACAGGCAACTTCAGCGGCACAGCCGTTTTCAGATAGCCCTCAATGCAAAGGCTCTAGACGCAAATATTGGTGTGAGAGCTAATTCAATCAAGGAAACACTGCATGTTGGTGAAGGGCATATTGAAGAAGGATCAGCCGAGTGGTTCTTGTGGGAGAACAACTCCATTTGGCTCACTAACTTCACACACCATCAGGCTTCCAAGCAGCTCTCAAGGAAACTCAGTTTTCACACTCTATGCTTAGTGCCCTTTGAGTGCATTATCTAGGAATGAACCTGGTAGAGCATCCCACACAAACTAATGCTCCACATGCGGGTTTCACATGCCACCAACTCCACATTCACAGGCAACTTCAGCGCCACAGCCGTTTTCAGATAGCCCTCAATGCAAAGCTCTAGACGCAAATATTGGTGTGAGAGCTAATTCAATCAAGGAAACACTGCATGTTGGTGAAGGGCATATTGAAGAAGGATCAGCCGAGTGGTTCTTGTGGGAGAACAACTCCATTTGGCTCACTAACTTCACACACCATCAGGCTTCCAAGCAGCTCTCAAGGAAACTCGGTTTTCACACTCTATGCTTAGTGCCTTTTGAGTACCTAGGACAGAAATGAAGGTTGGTGAGCATCCCATACAAACGAATGCTCCACATGCGGGTTTCACATGCCACCAACTCCACATTCACAGGCAACTTCAGCGCCACAGCCGTTTTCAGATAGCCCTCAATGCAAAGGCTCTAGACGCAAATATTGGTGTGAGAGCTAATTCAATCAAGGAAACACTGCATGTTGGTGAAGGGCATATTGAAGAAGGATCAGCCAAGTGGTTCTTGTGGCAGAACAACTCCATTTGGCTCACTAACTTCACACACCATCAGGCTTCCAAACAGCTCTCAAGGAAACTCAGTTTTCACACTCTATGCTTAGTGCCCTTTGAGTGCATTATCTAGGAATGAACCTGGTAGAGCATCCCACACAAACGAATGCTCCACATGCGGGTTTCACATGCCACCAACTCCACATTTACAGGCAACTTCAGCGCCACAGCCGTTTTCAGATAGCCCTCAATGCAAAGGCTCTAGACGCAAATATTGGTGTGAGAGCTAATTCAATCAAGGAAACACTGCATGTTGGTGAAGGGCATATTGAAGAAGGATCAGACGAGTGGTTCTTGTGGGAGAACAACTCCATTTGACTCACTAACTTCACACAAGATCAGGCTTCCAAGCAGCTCTCAAGGAAACTCAGTTTTCACACTCTATGCTTAGTGCCCTTTGAGAGCATTATCTAGGAATGAACCTGGTAGAGCATCCCACACAAACAAATGAACAAATGCTCCACATGCGGGTTTCACATGCCACCAACTCCACATTCACAGGCAACTTCAGCGCCACAGCCGTTTTCAGATAGCCCTCAATGCAAAGGCTCTAGACGCAAATATTGGTGTGAGAGCTAATTCAATCAAGGAAACACTGCATGTTGGTGAAGGGCATATTGAAGAAGGATCAGCCGAGTGGTTCTTGTGGGAGAACAACTCCATTTGGCTCACTAACTTCACACATCATCAGGCTTCCAAGCAGCTCTCAAGGAAACTCAGTTTTCACACTCTATGCTTAGTGCCCTTTGAGTGCATTATCTAGGAATGAACCTGGTAGAGCATCCCACACAAACGAATGCTCCACATGCGGGTTTCACATGCCACCAACTCCACATTCTCAGGCAACTTCAGCGCCACAGCCGTTTTCAGATAGCCCTCAATGCAAAGGCTCTAGACGCAAATATTGGTGTGAGAGCTAATTCAATCAAGGAAACACTGCATGTTGGTGAAGGGCATATTGAAGAAGGATCAGCTGAGTGGTTCTTGTGGGAGAACAACTCCATTTGGCTCACTAACTTCACACACCATCAGGCTTCCAAGCAGCTCTCAAGGAAACTCAGTTTTCACACTCTATGCTTAGTGCCCTTTGAGTGCATTATCTAGGAATGAACCTGGTAGAAATCCCACACAAACAAATGCTCCACATGCGGGTTTCACATGCCACCAACTCCACATTTACAGGCAACTTCAGCGCCACAGCCGTTTTCAGATAGCCCTCAATGCAAAGGCTCTAGACACAAATATTGGTGTGAGAGCTAATTCAATCAAGGAAACACTGCATGTTGGTGAAGGGCATATTGAAGAAGGATCAGCCGAGTGGTTCTTGTGGGAGAACAACTCCATTTGGCTCACTAACTTCACACACCATCAGGCTTCCAAGCAGCTCTCAAGGAAACTCAGTTTTCACACTTTATGCTTAGTGCCCTTTGAGTGCCTAGGACTGAAATGAACCTGGTAGAGCATCCCACACAAACGAATGCTCCACATGCTGGTTTCACATGCCACCAACTCCACATTCACAGGCAACTTCAGCGCCACAGCCGTTTTCAGATAGCCCACAATGCAAAGGCTCTAGACGCAAATATTGGTGTGAGAGCTAATTCAATCAAGGAAACACTGCATGTTGGTGAAGGGCATATTGAAGAAGGATCAGCTGAGTGGTTCTTGTGGGAGAACAACTCCATTTGGCTCACTAACTTCACACACCATCAGGCTTCCAAGCAGCTCTCAAGGAAACTCAGTTTTCACACTCTAGGCTTAGTGCCCTTTGAGTGCATTATCTGGGAATGAACCTGGTAGAGCATCCCACACAAACGAATGCTCCACATGCGGGTTTCACATGCCACCAACTCCACATTCACAGGCAACTTCAGTGCCACAGCCGTTTTCAGATAGCCCTCAATGCAAAGGCTCTAGACGCAAATATTGGTGTGAGAGCTAATTCAATCAAGGAAACACTGCATGTTGGTGAAGGGCATATTGAAGAAGGATCAGCCGAGTGGTTCTTGTGGGAGAACAACTCCATTTGGCTCACTAACTTCACACACCATCAGGCTTCCAAGCAGCTCTCAAGGAAACTCGGTTTTCACACTCTATGCTTAGTGCCTTTTGAGTACCTAGGACTGAAATGAAGGTTGGTGAGCATCCCACACAAACGAATGCTCCACATGCGGGTTTCACATGCCACCAACTCCACATTGACAGGCAACTTCAGCGCCACAGACGTTTTCAGATAGCCCTCAATGCAAAGGCTCTAGACGCAAATATTGGTGTGAGAGCTAATTCAATCAAGGAAACAGTGCACGTTGGTGAAGGGTATATTGAAGAAGGATCAGCCGAGTGGTTCTTGTGGGAGAACAACTCCATTTGGCTCACTAACTTCACACACCATCAGGCTTCCAAGCAGCTCTCAAGGAAACTCAGTTTTCACACTCTATGCTTAGTGCCCTTTGAGTGCATTATCTAGGAATGAACCTGGTAGAGCATCCCACACAAACGAATGCTCCACATGCGGGTTTCACATGCCACCAACTCCACATTCACAGGCAACTTCAGCGCCACAGCCGTTTTCAGATAGCCCTCAATGCAAAGGCTCTAGACGCAAATATTGGTGTGAGAGCTAATTCAATCAAGGAAACACTGCATGTTAGTGAAGGGCATATTGAAGAAGGATCAGCTGAGTGGTTCTTGTGGGAGAACAACTCCATTTGGCTCACTAACTTCACACACCATCAGGCTTCCAAGCAGCTCTCAAGGAAACTCGGTTTTCACACTCTATGCTTAGTGCCTTTTGAGTACCTAGGACTGAAATGAAGGTTGGTGAGCATCCCATACAAACGAATGCTCCACATGCGGGTTTCACATGCCACCAACTCCACATTCACAGGCAACTTCAGCGCCACAGCCGTTTTCAGATAGCCCTCAATGCAAAGGCTCTAGACGCAAATATTGGTGTGAGAGCTAATTCAATCAAGGAAACACTGCATGTTGGTGAAGGGCATATTGAAGAAGCATAAGCCGAGTGGTTTTTATGGGAGAACAACTCCATTTGGAACACTAACTTCACACACCATCAGGCTTCCAAGCAGCTCTCAAGGAAACTCAGTTTTCACACTCTAGGCTTAGTGCCCTTTGAGTGCATTATCTAGGAATGAACCTGGTAGAGCATCCCACACAAACGAATGCTCCACATGCGGGTTTCACATGCCACCAACTCCACATTCTCAGGCAACTTCAGCGCCACAGCCGTTTTCAGATAGCCCTCAATGCAAAGGCTCTAGACGCAAATATTGGTGTGAGAGCTAATTCAATCAAGGAAACACTGCATGTTGGTGAAGGGCATATTGAAGAAGGATCAGCTGAGTGGTTCTTGTGGGAGAACAACTCCATTTGGCTCACTAACTTCACACACCATCAGGCTTCCAAGCAGCTCTCAAGGAAACTCGGTTTTCACACTCTATGCTTAGTGCCTTTTGAGTACCTAGGACTGAAATGAAGGTTGGTGAGCATCCCACACAAACGAATGCTCCACATGCGGGTTTCACATGCCACCAACTCCACATTCACAGGCAACTTCAGCGCCACAGCCGTTTTCAGATAGCCCTCAATGCAAAGGCTCTAGACGCAAATATTGGTGTGAGAGCTAACTCAATCAAGGAAACACTGCATGTTGGTGAAGGGCATATTGAAGAAGGATCAGCCGAGTGGTTCTTGTGGGAGAACAACTCCATTTGGCTCACTAACTTCACACACCATCAGGCTTCCAAGCAGCTCTCAAGGAAACTCAGTTTTCACACTCTATGCTTAGTGCCCTTTGAGTGCATTATCTAGGAATGAACCTGGTAGAGCATCCCACACAAACGAATGCTCCACATGCGGGTTTCACATGCCACCAACTCCACATTCTCAGGCAACTTCAGCGCCACAGCCGTTTTCAGATAGCCCTCAATGCAAAGGCTCTAGACGCAAATATTGGTGTGAGAGCTAATTCAATCAAGGAAACACTGCATGTTGGTGAAGGGCATATTGAAGAAGGATCAGCCGAGTGGTTTCTTGTGGGAGAACAACTCCATTTGGCTCACTAACTTCACACACCATCAGGCTTCCAAGCAGCTCTCAAGGAAACTCAGTTTTCACACTCTATGCTTAGTGCCTTTGAGTGCATTATCTAGGAATGAACCTGGTAGAGCATCCCACACAAACGAATGCTCCACATGCGGGTTTCACATGCCACCAACTCCACATTCACAGGCAACTTCAGCGCCACAGCCGTTTTCAGATAGCCCTCAATGCAAAGGCTCTAGACGCAAATACTGGTGTGAGAGCTAATTCAATCAAGGAAACACTGCATGTTGGTGAAGGGGCATAATGAAGAAGGATCAGCCGAGTGGTTCTTGTGGGAGAACAACTCCATTTGCTCACTAACTTCACACACCATCAGGCTTCCAAGCAGCTCTCAAGGAAACTCAGTTTTCACACTCTAGGCTTAGTGCCCTTTGAGTGCATTATCTAGGAATGAACCTGGTAGAGCATAAACACAAACAAATGAACAAATGCTCCACATGCGGGTTTCACATGCCACCAACTCCACATTGACAGGCAACTTCAGCGCCACAGCCGTTTTCAGATAGCCCTCAATGCAAAGGCTCTAGACGCAAATATTGGTGTGAGAGCTAACTCAATCAAGGAAACACTGCATGTTGATGAAGGGCATATTGAAGAAGGATCAGACGAGTGGTTCTTGTGGGAGAACAACTCCATTTGGCTCACTAACTTCACACACCATCAGGCTTCCAAGCAGCTCTCAAGGAAACTCAGTTTTCACACTCTATGCTTAGTGCCCTTTGAGTGCATTATCTAGGAATGAACCTGGTAGAGCATCCCACACAAACGAATGCTCCACATGCGGTTTTCACATGCCACCAACTCCACATTCACAGGCAACTTCAGCGCCACAGCGTTTTCAGATAGCCCTCAATGCAAAGGCTCTAGACGCAAATATTGGTGTGAGAGCTAATTCAATCAAGGAAACACTGCATGTTGGTGAAGGGCATATTGAAGAAGGATCAGCCGAGTGGTTCTTGTGGGAGAACAACTCCATTTGGCTCACTAACTTCACACACCATCAGGCTTCCAAGCAGCTCTCAAGGAAACTCAGTTTTCACACTCTATGCTTAGTGCCCTTTGAGTGCATTATCTAGGAATGAACCTGGTAGAGCATCCACACAAACGAATGCTCCACATGCGGGTTTCACATGCCACCAACTTCCACATTCTCAGGCAACTTCAGCGCCACAGCCGTTTTCAGATAGCCCTCAATGCAAAGGCTCTAGACGCAAATACTGGTGTGAGAGCTAATTCAATCAAGGAAACACTGCATGTTGGTGAAGGGCATAATGAAGAAGGATCAGCCGAGTGGTTCTTGTGGAAGAACAACTCCATTTGGCTCACTAACTTCACACACCATCAGGCTTCCAAGCAGCTCTCAGGAAACTCAGTTTTCACACTCTATGCTTAGTGCCCTTTGAGTGCATTATCTAGGAATGAACCTGGTAGAGCATCCCACACAAACGAATGCTCCACATGCCGGGTTTCACATGCCACCAACTCCACATTCACAGGCAACTTCAGCGCCACAGCCGTTTTCAGATAGCCCTCAATGCAAAGGCTCTAGACGCAAATATTGGTGTGAGAGCTAATTCAATCAAGGAAACACTGCATGTTGGTGAAGGGCATATTGAAGAAGGATCAGCCGAGTGGTTCTTGTGGGAGAACAACTCCATTTGGCTCACTAACTTCACACACCATCAGGCTTCCAAGCAGCTCTCAAGAAACTCGGTTTTCACACTCTATGCTTAGTGCCTTTTGAGTACCTAGGACTGAAATGAAGGTTGGTGAGCATCCCACACAAACGAATGCTCACATGCGGGTA
>NW_026697389.1:0-39922 GCF_030435755.1 Ochotona princeps | reverse complement strand
GGACATCGGGGGAAATTGAAATGCTCGTTACTGTGTGAGTCGTCTCTTGCCCGACGAAAAAAACAACTTCCCAACAGAAAGAAGTAGCAAAATAACTGTTATTATTCTGATGCGTCCAGCCGTTCCGCTTAGCATAACATTTGTTCTCTTACTATGACTCTGCACCTGCTGCAATCCCGCCTTTGGACAGTCGAAGGACGAGATATAGGTATTCTTGGTCTGGACGTGTGAGCTCTTCTTTTTTCTAGCCATAGCACAAAATGGCCCACTATTTACTACCGTGTGACGCGCTTTATCCTCCGATGCCCACATCGCAAACCCAAGGCGTGCACTACCAAGAAAGATACGAGAAGTGCTTTTAAGGTATACTGCTTGATAGTTATATCTCGAATTTTGGCGGAAACACTCAGGATGCGCGACCTGCCAGTATAGACCACTAATGACATGACATACAGTACATATGGCCAGCAGTGTAGGCTTTCGTCGCTGTATTATACCGGCCTTTACCTCTGCAGAGTTTCTACTACTCGTTTTGTATTATAATCCATGACTACGCGCCCACTGCTGACAAGCGACAATCTCCTGTCACGAGCAGCTTTTTGTTTCCATGGGATGGATGAAGCACCTCTGCAGCACTCACGTATCGTCAGTGGAGTTTACTGTTGCCTGTGCTGCGTCTAGGAAGCTCGGTCAAGTAGCGCTTTCCAGGTGATCATGGCGATGATGGCTGGCATCTACATGGTTGGGGCTTCGTACCTGGTGTGCTTCCAGGCGGTTTTAGCCGACGACGCATGGTAAGGACGTGCATGAAAGGCGGTGCTTACTGTGCCGTCGTATCCTTCGATCGTAACATCATCGGCCTACCCGGGGAAAGTTGTTTTTCGGCGGTTTTCGCCCACGCGACCTGCTTGTAGGATCACCGCCACAGGCATAAGTGCTGCTACCGTCATTGCCGACTTTGTGTCTCTGACGTACTTTCCTTGTAGGGACTGTACACAGCATTTATCCGCCAGTGCCGAATATAGAGATGGTCGCGACCAATATGCGGAAGCGACACGGCGAATCGGCAGCAGGCCGCGATACAGTCGCTCTTCACAGAATGCATCTTAGTGTGAAGCACAATGCATCTCACGAGGCCCTTGCGGCGCTAGAAAACCCTCCGCCCCTCGGTAGCTTGCACAGTTGCAGACTGTCAGAAAAATGTAGCTGGCAAGGCAAGGCGCGGTATGCCTGCAGCCCTTGAAGCGTTTTCATCCCGGCGCTGCGCCTTGCCTATGCTGAGGGCAATATTCCGTTGGTGGAAAAAACCTCAAATGTAGCACAGTCGCCTCTGATAATTTACGCAGAAGGGAGCGTTACCGTCTTCCACATTGAATACCGATGTGTACAGCTGTCGCGCACTTTCCCCACACGGAGATATGTTATGTGCGTTCGCCCTATACCTGTCGCGCATCTTATATGGACCTCTGCTTCCAGCGTGGGCTGTGCATACCGTCGAGGGCAAGGTACCGTTCTGGCTTAACTGTACTTGTCGTTAAACACGTGCGACTGACTGCAACTCTACGCACACAGCCAGCTGCTTCACTGCTGTGTGACGTGCTCGCCCTCGTGATTGCTGTTGGGCCTGTGAACTGCACGCAGCTGGGCTCGAGGGTACCGCGCCGGCAGCAAAATTCTTCGCCTCGCAACATTTATGGATCTTCTCAGCAGCACGATGCAGTTCATTTTCTATTTGTACATCTCCAAGTTCTATAGTGCCAAATGGTACACGCACTTCCTTGAGGGCGGCTCAGAGCGAATATTCTTCTCCTACATTCGCTGCATGCATGCGCTGGCCTGCCTGCTCTTCGCCTGCGCGTACTATTTGCTGGAAGTATACCACGATGAAGGAGCAGGAGATCTCCACGCTTATATCAATGCATCTCTTTTCGGACTTGCTGGAGCTGTCGGTAGGTGGGGATGTAGTACTCCAACTCGTGCACACGGAACTTCGCACGCGTAAATGGATGCGCTGGTGTTCGGCAGACTTTAACGTGGAAGCTTACCAGAGTCGTGCAGCATCCGTTCTTTTTGCACGCTGGTTTAATCGTGTTTACAAAAGTCTCACTGCAAGAAACACAGCGTTTTCTGTCAAAATTGCTCCTCACATGATGCTTCCTTTAAGGCTAATGAAGTCCACCTATACAGGCGCCACGGTGTAAGTATCAACGTGCATCAAGGGGCGGGTCCATGCACATGTCCGATTTTGCGATGACTGCGCGCAGTTAGGCAGGAGAGCTTTCAGCGCTGGATGTAATGCTATGCTCAAATGCGTAGTGCACCTACGGTGATCTTCAGACGAACTGTGGAAAGCTGGGGTATTCGGCCACGACGCTGACCATGTTGCTTATCTGCCACTTGTTCAGCTGTGCCTATGACGTAATTCTTGAAGTATACGCCGATATGAAACGTACAGGAGTGGATGAAATCTGACATAAACTCTATATATGCAGCTCGACAACTTTGTCTTCCACGAGTGATAAAGTGATGCCGGTCCACCCTGCATAGGATTATTCTTCAATGGAGAGGCATTTGAGCCCACATTGCAGAGTAGTGACGCGTGACTACCCCGTAGCAAAACGCAGCTCTGGTATGACATAGACACCTTCTTGCGTTCATGTTACGGAACAAGGCCTTGATGCTCTGCAGAGCGACACGGATGAGTTACAAAGCACTTTGAAGTGGCCTTCTGTAAGCACCAAGCGAGACTGCTCACATGTGTGAGTGTTCTTTGCGGCGTGTGGCAGACGTACTCAGCTGGACTGCGCCCTTCATTTTAGCGAATGCGGCCAAACACTAGTGCAACCCAGTTGTATACGTAACTGGTAGTGCAAATCGCTGCTTGTGCTTCCTCTGCAGAATTCAGCGTACTATTCGTGGGCATGAGTGGTGTGGCTGCCGTTTTTATATGGGTGGCTCTTGCGGCACTCACGGCTTGGGCTTGCTTTTTTGAGCCGGAGGTCAATGAGGCATCTCCGGCGCTTTATGAAACGGAACTAACAAACGATGTGGAACAGCAGGTCGAGAAGTTTGCTCGCATGAGCCCATACTACCCAACAGAGTCTGAAGGCGGCCTCCCTCCTTCAACCGCCGCTGTGGGAGGCGGACCGCCAGCGACCGCCACGTCGGGCCCGATGCTGCTATCTCAGCAGGACGTAGCCGCCAAGGCTTCGTGAAGCTAGGGGCAGGGCGACGAGTGAGCATTTGAGGTCGGTCTGTGCACCCCCTTTTCGTGGTGATCGTAGGCTGCAGAGGACTTTGCGCCGTTTACACACACATCAGGCGTTATTTTTTTCTATTAGAGTATATTCTGCTTGCGTACAACGCAAAAGTAGAGTCTCGTACTTACTGCAGCGTAAACGCGTGGTGCATCTCCGGCTGCTGCCTTCAGAGCGATTGCGTACGCTAACAGCTCTGAGAAGTTGGGATGCTTTGTGTAAATGGCACTCGACTAGCCTCTTCTGTGCGTGAATGTGTGTGTGTCTGTCTGTGTGGGTGTGTGTGTGTAGAGCGCTCAAACACCTTGGTTTGGTGTTGAGCGTGCGCCATTCGCACAAAAGGCGTCTCCCGCGGAAGACGAAGCACCAGTGCGAAGGGCGCCACATTCGTTGCTTGACTGCTTTCGGTGTAGACAGGTTCTGACGGCGGTTGTGCAGACACTGAGTGGCCTGGCGGTAACAATAGGTCAAGTATGCCCACAGTGTTAATACGGACACTCCATATTCGACGGTGGACACGCTCGGAAGGACCAGGAACCGGGATTGGTGCACTCGTATGTGAAGGCCAAAGCAAACTCTGCACCTTCGCGCCTCTAGGCAGCGGGAGTCCCTCCGACTGCAAAAGGAGATGCTGTAGGCTATGGGAGTCGAACAAGCAAGGCGTCACATTTCTTCATAGCCGAGTTGCACCAGAAACGCATTTACACAGTTTGTCGGAGATGGAGCCGCGACAAAGAGATACGGCCACACCCAACGGAGCCGCACGTTCCTGCGCTCTGCAACAGCCGGCACATGCTCTACAAGCAACTCTAATCTCTCGAGTAGATCCTCATTCTGTTTTTCAGCCATGAACGTCTGAGGCTGAAGCACCTTCTGCAGCTGGAGGAACGTCCTGCCCTACTAACAATGTGGCATGGTCTGTATTCTCGACTGGGATGCTCCCTTGCCTTCCAACAGACCGCTCTCACAACGGCACAATATCAGCCCGGTAATATATATTTGCTGTCACATGGCAGGGAACGTATTTGCAAGCGGTAAGGCTCTGGGGAAATTTGTTGGTTTCATCTTTGGCGCGGAAAGCAAGGAGACGGTGGGAAGCCCACAAAAACAAGAGATGAACGTAGCAGTGACGAGAAGCTGCGCCACATTTTGCGAGTGCCTGCGGCCGTTCCGCCTCTGCGATATTGCACCCTCGGGGACTGGCCATACGCGTAGCATTTATATTTTGGTAGTCATGTGCGCACTTCTTAGAGCGTTACCACGCAAGACAAGGGGTACCCTGTGACAGCCTTTCCAAATCCCAGTTGACAGGGGTTGTTTTGCGTTTGTCGAGGCTAAGGTGAATCTCTTTTGCACGCGCGCGACGTGCTCAACATCGCGTATTGTCTGCGTGGAGAGTGCGTGATCTGCACTGGACATGCAAACAAAAAGGGCGCCTGTGTGGGTAGAGCGTACGCAGTGTACCACTCTCGGCCGTCAACGAAGTCTCGCCGTGTTCAACAGAGCACACGTAGAGACCGAGCTTTTTGAGACATGCATCTAAAGATAGGTGGTGGAGGCATCCATTGGTCATATCTGAATGGGAATCTCTATTTGCAGCGCGTGCGTCCCTATGCCTCATAGCTATGTATCTGCCGTATAACCTTTCTAAGTCGGGCGCGGACATGCTTATCTTAACATTCTGCTTTTTAAAACCTGTGCTGCCTTCTCACGGGAGCTGTTCTCATTTTAGCCTTTCACGCTGGCGGGGCCCGCACAGGGTAAATTAGTACCATGAAGCTCCTGATTACCGTAGTGCGTGAAGGCCGGTGGTGTCTTCAGGTCTATGTAACTGTTCGCATACCAGTGCAACTGTTTAGCCATTCTTACAGGCACTCACGGCCCGGATGGAGATGTCGTGGCAGGGCACTCATCATCGGCCTCGAGTAATATCGTGCGAGTAGCATCATGATGCAGTCGCCGAGTCTCGTCAGCTGTACGAGTTATAGAGCTTCAGGACGGCTGCATAGGTGCTAGCGATGCATGCTACCAGTCTTACTTTCTCGCCTGCTAGCTACGTGGATAGAGGAGCCCCACTCTGAGTGCGGAGCTGGATACG
Source organism: Ochotona princeps (assembly GCF_030435755.1). Lineage (NCBI taxonomy): Eukaryota > Metazoa > Chordata > Mammalia > Lagomorpha > Ochotonidae > Ochotona > Ochotona princeps. The sequence goes on along the minus strand of NW_026697389.1, from coordinate 34,567 downwards.
AGAAAAGTGCCACTTATCACGTAGAAAAGCATATTTTCGGACTTGTGAAATACGCACTGCAACGCGTGCGCCGTGGATGTACTCGGAAGAGCCGTCGCCTCTGCACCCACCCCGCAGCATGGAGTATAAGAGTGGCGTCATCGATGTACTCCCTGCTGCGTGGGAACCACCTGAAAACTCAGAGACACACTAACGAGCTGACGATACAATACTTAAAATGCTGCGCTTGCATCTTCTACAAAAGCGCCACAAATGCAGCAGAAATTTTTCAAGTGAAAACAGCGAGAACGCTTAAAGAGTGGCGGGGGGCGTGGAGATACGCGCGTGAAAACGCTAGGCTTGTACCTCCTTAAGAAGAGTGACCAGCCTGCCCGATTTAAGCGCAGTCTCCCCAGGGTGCACCAGAGGACGACACCAACAAAGTGAAAAGCGTGTCCTTAAAGTATTCAGACGTCTAGCTTGAAGTTCGCGTGCTCTGATGTAGCCGCTTGTAGTATAGAGACTAGCATTAGTACCATGCGCTTGCATATTCATTATTAATCTGAAAAAAATGTTCTCAGCTATCCTTGAAGGACCGCTGCGGCCTTAGTAAGCCATTAGTTCCGTGGATGTTTTTGTAAGTGGGAGTAGTTACCGTGCGGCTACTAACTAAATATCAACTCCTGAAACCAGGTATTCAGCTTAGTCTGATATGCGTGCGCATTTGGATTACGCCACACTACATACCGATGTCTTATGCCTCTTGGTGGGGAGCATATTTACTGTGTTGCGACCAATTAAACAATTATCGTTTCTGAAATCAGGTATCGGGGGTAGCCTCTCATCCGTGCGCATTTGAACAAAGCTACATTACAAACAGATGTTCTGGACAAGTATATGCTAGGGTAGATTATGACCAGCAAGCTGTCACTTCACTCAAAGCAACCTGAGCACATCCTTTCACTCTGCTCACCCTACAGAGCCAGTGAGCACGTTTACCTTGGTTCTTCGTGGGAAGAACAAATGCTTTCATGAGTCAAACTCGGAATGAGGATTTAACTGTCTTCGCTGATATTAGCTAGAGTGGTGCTCGCATGAAAGCTGTCAATCGAGTACCTCGGCCGAAGAAGTCCTGCGGCTGAGGTGGGAAGTATACCTATCAGGGACAAACAGGCTACCAGAACTGAAGATAGCTGATCAAGCTGTAAACGTGTACAGACTCAGCAGAACACACCTGGACAGCGCGGACTCAAAGGCGGATAGGTACTGAGCCACTTGCACACACCCACCACATGCAAGGCGTTTGTACACTTTAGTCCTTATGCCCCAAGCGTGCTGCAGCTTTTCACTGTTAGTAGGCCGCTGGTCCCTCATAACGTCTTCAGAAGCATCGAAACGCGCTCGATGCAGCGTACCAGCGCTCGTCGCGAAACCCACCAGCTGGTTCCGTCTGGTGTTTCCTGTGCTACGCGGTGCACAACTGCCTGCGTTTCAGCCGGTACTGCGAAGACAAACATACCAGTGGCTGCGGGAAAGTGCGGGAAATACACAGCCCGCCGGCTTCAAGGAGGCGCCAGCATTTTGTACTCCTGAGATTGAAAAGATGCCGCATTTTGTCTCAAATCCGCTGGCATGGATATGGTGCATGCTACAGTACAGCGGCTTCTTCCCGTAAAGGTTGTGGGACTCCCTGAGGCTTGCCTGCGCTGCGGACAGGCTTGCTATGCCTTGAAGCTACACGAGTTTTCTTTGCCGTGGCAATCATCCCAGGCATGTAGCTGACGTTTCACACATCTGCATGCTGCTTACTGTTGCTGCGGGCGCGGCTCGCGGCGCATCAATGTGTGCGGTGCACGGTGTACATTCTTTCTTCCTAATATTTTGTGGAGCAGATGATGTGACACTGCGGATTACAAAACACGTCACTGTCGTTGCGCGTTGTAATGGGAAGCCAGCAATAGTGGCTGGGCGTGCTTTGTTCCAAATCTTGTTTAGCAAATAAGTGTTTCCAACGTGGCACCTAGTGCAATCTGGGCATGATCCTGCACTGCTTTTTCCATCTGCCTGTGCGGCTGCATGGCTTCTATCCTGCTAGTTGAACTAGTTTCAACATGTAATCGAGCCAGCCAGACAACGGGGGCAGCAGCTGGCGATCGGCGCCCTGTGAAGCCTGTGGCTTGCGCGGCTGAGCATTCGAATGACACAAGTATCTGTGCGCCGTACAAAGAGCAGTTTTACTCAGGGTGCCGTATAACATCCCGTGCGTGTCCTCACATTGGCACGCCTGCATGGGGCGATTCAACGTACAGTACTACTGTTTCTGTATCGCTGCCTTTGTTTTTACTCATCTACTCCCAATTTCCTCCTGAGATGCGCGCCTCCTTGTCGCCGTATGTTCGTCGCAGTTGTGCTGCTACAGCCTGAAATTCAACGAATTTTGTTAACAAATAGGGACAGACCTCAGTGGATGCGACCACTGTGGCAGCGGAAACGGAATGTCTTGACATTTGCCGCCGTGAGAGTGGCAGAACACCATCTTAGATGCAGAAAGCCAGGAGCAGTGCACAATCAACAGAAGCTATCGGAACGATTAATACTTGTCGCCGACGTACGCCGTGTGCGAACGATCTACCAGATATAAACCGTAGTACATGCGGCAACCTCACCTGAGTACTAAAAGACTCACAGGAACGAGAAACACGCTGAGGTGGCTATGCATGGTCGGGTTAGCGGTGTTGATCTGCAGGCGACGGAGTGGGCTGATTCACACACATTAGACTACTGAAGAGCACCTCTCCCTGAGATCGTGCCTCTTAACGCGTATTTACATTCCTTCCCCGCTACAGGAAAACTCATGTAGCGTTGTCCCTACATTGGCGGCACAATAATTGACTGCAGAGCCACCACAACGGCGGAGACGTCGGTAAAAGGCCTTTTGCGTTCGCGAAGTAGTTCCCATCAGCATGGGGTTCTCCGTGACGGCTTCATGCAAGAAGACCCACATCAACCGCACTATGCCATCGCGCGTGCTGCACTTGGCAGAATATTAAAATCTACTATACAAAAAACTACGGCGCAACAACGGACTACGACCACAGCGCCACGACGGGCCGAATACACGGAGCTGTCTCGCAAAGAGTAGTCGCCAGCACGATGAATCTACCGTCTTTACAAAAAGCACGACACGATAATGTCGATCGTCAGATCAATCTTTGTAGTCTGAGGCCATAACGCTACGTGAATTGCAAGCAAACAAGACTACGAAACTCCAAGACAGAAGAGCGAAGCAACTTTGCCTGCGAGCATCACAGGATAGCATTCCCACCCTCCCAGAGGATTTGCCAATAGGACAATAGCCCCAACATCTAGTGGAGGTGCTCCCGCCCCCGCTGCAGAAGTTCCCCTCCTACACAGCACGTCATTTTCAGGAGAAGTGCTCTCCTACGAGTGCGACTGTCTATTGTCTGCAGTAAAGTAGCACAACTGTGATGATGTCGTTCACCACCACTACCAAAATCGTTGCCTTATGCTTTGGCGGAGGGCAGCGCGGCGGACATGAAGCAAAAGCGATGCGCCAAGTTGTGCATATTACTCGTTGTGACGACAAATAAAGGAAAGACCAGCAGAGGAAGTCTTGGTACATGCTGACCTACTCTTTTCCCACACACTGCGGAGCACCAACATCTAAGTCAAACATTGACAAAAGGTCATCCTGTCTCTCTAACAGCAAAAAGTCACTGTGAAAGCCGATAAAGCGTTTTTTCAAAGACCGTGCGCACGCGGACTTTTAGCAGAAAGGTCTGTCCTGGAAGTATTTCTCCGCTACCAGGATAATGTTTTTCTGAGAGAACTGCACAAATGCATTGTAAAAAACCGCTCCTGTCCATATCTCCACACGTACACGTGAAATAACCACTTACAATGGAAGAGTAAGTGGGGATCCCCCACCCTACATGCAAGCACGCAAGGCCATAACGCAGATGTCCAGTTACCGAGTGAAGCATATACAAGATTGCCCCCCGCCCGTCTACTTTGAGAGTTGTCCACTGTCATTACAACAGCCAAGAAATGGAAAGCGGGTAGTTCATGTTTTCTGCGAACTCGGTCTTGAAGTCATATTGACTGTGTTTCCTTCGTCCTTTCTTCTAAACGCCACATAAGGGAAGGGCTACCTGCTGAACTCACATGCGTATAAACTTTTCACATCAACATCGCAGTGTATCGAGGGACTCTGGACAACTGGATGACACGGTAGTGCATACATTTCTAGTAGCTAGGAAGAGGCAGAATACTTCGTTACCGGGTTTACGCCTCACGCACAAAGACAACAGCGTTTCCAGTGTCCCGCTCCGCTTCTCTGGGCAGCGGCGCTGCTGCAGCTGTGTCCGCAGCTCTGTATGTCCGTACCTATTTGAAAGACTCGAGAACCTTTTAACTTTGCTGATGTATTACCGCGTCAAGAATGGTTCGAAAAATTCACAGTAATATTTAGTGGCCACTGCTATAACATAGAGCAATGCGGGAGAGACTGACTCTTCTCTTTCAAACGCTTTCTGAAGTCCCTCTTGAAAGCGCAGCAACACCATCTTGACAGCGCAGTATATTGCACGCGTGGTCGGAAGGTCCTCTGCGAAAAGGTCGCGTCACCACAAATGTGGTAGAGTACTAGCGAGCAGTCAATAGTTGAACATGAAGCACCGTTAAAGACAGATATCCCGTAACGGCGTTCTTCGCTAACGAGAAGAGTCCTTGAGTTCTGCGTTTCGCAGGTTTCCTTCCCGCAAGGTACAGCCGGGCATTCTTATCCCCGCTGTTGTTCGAATTGAATCAGGCAGAAGCTCAACACACTGTTGCCCGACGATACCTGCGCGACCCGAGTCGGTCTATAGCGTCCATACAAGCTACATCAGATGCGATGTGCGGCCGCTGATAGCGAAGAGTGTTTTCGAGGCTGCGCTGATTAATACATCGGGTAGCTGTCCCTCCGACGCACGAATGAAACTTCTTCGATTCATTTTCCCTCCAATACGAGCAGTGGTATCACGTTACATGAACGCGCATCACCAAGATCGTGAAAATTTCGTTACAAAGAGCGCAGGCTGGAGCGCCTGATGCATGTACTCGTTGCGGTTTCAGAGAGTGTGGGTGGTAGCTGCGTTTGCGTGCCAGAGAAACACAACGCATTGTTGCTGTGCGTAGTAAAAAATTTGAATTTGTATGGGATTATTCCCCTGCACTCCACATCACATCCTTTAGGAGTCCTAACAAGCTACGATACTCTTCCATGGCTGCTGCCTACTAGTAATAAGTTTTTATTAATGAGTCCGTGTTAACTCTACTGCCTGACTATTCGCCCCCATGGCGCCTCTCTGTGCTGTTTTGCATGCTCGTGGCCGCTTCTCTGGCGACTTTCTCATAATTTACCCCAGAAGCTCATTTTTGCTAAGAAGTAGACGTCTCACGAGGAGGAGGCAAGGAAGGATATTAGAAGACAAAAAAACTCTCAGTTTTTGCACCGAAGAATAAATGACAGCTATCAAACAATACCTTGGTAACACCCCCTGTAGCCAGCAATAACATGATATAGATTGTCTACTACAATAGACATTGTTCAGGGGTGTTCTATTAACCATCCTCGTTCTTTGCCACAGTGTGACTGCAGCGAAATAAAACTACTCGAGTTGCTCTCAGCAGCATGCACATTCAGGCCAAGTGCCCGTGAAAATTTCTGGAGGGCTGTATTCTGCTGATTCCTCCTTTCGCGTCTCTGCATATGCTTCGAGAACTGTTAAGAGTTACAGAAGCTTAGCATCACACCATCGCGATAAACTACCTATACACTAGCCTATACGTGGAAGCCGTCGAAATGATGTGTGCGTCCTCCACGCATACGCCCCCACCCTCCCCCAACACGCGGCCGCAGTCCGGGATAGATAACACCGGGAGTGTATGACCTAGTACACGAACACCACTCAGGCCCCTTGGTGAATTCCCCAGCATCTCGTATACTTGATGACTACAACTGTGTAATGGTTCACCTTTCCCTGCAGATGATTACTATGCATAGTGAACTCCTTTTCTCCGCCGCTGTCCGCCGCTGTTGTCTACCGGGAGCGGTCTAGTCAACTATCCATCAATACCTGGTGGATACCCACACCTACACACATACAAATAAATATATATATATATATATATATGTATCGCGGCAACATTAGCAGTAAGTGATTCACGAGTATAGCCGGAAAAGAAATATATCACATGTTTGTTGCCATCATATAGATTAAGTGGTTCTTCCAATAATTCTCTCCAAGCGCCACCCATTTTCCAGTAGTGGCAATGGGAATTCTTTTTAAGGGCAGTCATTATATCATTCGTAGACTTTCACCACTTGCACGCATAAACCGTGCACCTCGGGCGGACTTTTGAATGTACATATACGTGGGCCCTTTGCGGACACACGTATACGTGCAAAAGAGTCACAGGCCGATATCCGTTTCTTCGTTTCCACCACCCTGCTGTATCGTTTTCTGCTTGGCGGCCAGTCACAGGTAAAAGCTCCATCTTCTCTTAGCATTCATCTGTTTCCCTTCTAGTTCTCCTCCTGTGTCGTACCTGTGTGTGTGTGTGTGTGCGTGCGCATGTGTGTGTATATGTGTGTGTGTGTGTACGTGCGTATGTGTGGACGTGTGGCCGTTCTACGAGACAGTGCTGAAGTACCCCTTGGACTGGGAATCTGTAAATTTCGTCTGTTACAAATTACATCTTGCAAACAGTCGATAGCACCGAACAAATTGACGGCACGTAGCAGATTTTTTTGAGCTGCAACGACCAACAGCCCCTTCCCCATTATCATTCCCTGCAACTACTACGTCCTTATCTGCTGTCTCCATCTGAGTCTCATCAGATAACCGCTATTCTTAAATGTTTGCGGCGTTCTTGTTTGTCTGTGTGTCTGTCCGTCTGTCTCTCTCTCTGGGTCTCTCTTTTTCTCTTTTTTCGTGTCAGACGATTCCTCTTAGAAAACTCTACTACCTCGTTGTCTGTCTCTCGCTTTTCAGGGTCGTAGCGCGTTCTTCACCATTCCTTTTCCGCTGTCCTTCAAGTCTGTAAATCTGCTAATTTGTCCTTCTATCTAAACACATGCTCCTCCATTCTGGGCTTCACTGATAAGTTAACCCCAACCTCAGCAGCTCTTCCCAGGTCACACATATATACATAGGTACATACATACAAATATATATATACTTACGTATGTATATTTGTGATTGACTGCTACAAGGATACCTTTTTCAACCTCGTAAGTAGTTTTTTTCTTCGTCAGCGTCAGGAGTACAGACGTTCAAGAATATTTTGTGTCAATCGTGTCCCACCCCATTATGCTCGTCCTACGACCTCTGGTGCTAACGGGTGATAACGCAGGCAGTGCAAACCCACAGAACGTCCTTCGAGCCCCGCTGGGAGTGGAGTGTTGTTGCATAGTCGTCTTCTTCGATAGTTGCTTCGAGTATCGAGGCAACACAGAGATCTAGATTACCATTATGTTTTGCAACCGTCTCTAGGCACTCCAGCATGAGTTCATGTTGCTGTATAGCAAGAGAAACAGGGGAGCAATATGCATCAGATGAAAAAAAGCATGAGTACAGCTTCTGCGTCTTCTCCACCAAAAAAAGGAGTGCGTGTACCGGTAGTAACATCCTTTGTGTCCCTGATTGTTAGTGTGAGTTCTAACGTACTGGCTACTCGCTGCTACCTACATTTCACGTTTTTATTTTACAAGGAGGAAAATGTTATTATCACGTTCATTGAAGTGGAATGGTACAAAAATATGTAAATGTCTTGTCGGGCGGAGGGAAAAGGGGGTAGAGGGGGAAAGAGTGATGAAGAGTATTTTTCTTCCTCTTCAGACGGCCAACATGTTCACACCAGATTTACACAACGCATCCAAACATATGCACACACACACACACACATACGAGCACTAAGCTGCTAAACTTTTGAAGGGCTGCTACAACTGCTGCTACTCCGTCAATAACACCGCGCACAATGGGTTATCTATTTCACAAACACATATACGTACACACGTAAATGTCCACACATACATATGTATATACGCCCGCATATAGGCAAAGTAACAATCACTCTCTTTTTCCAAATTGAAGAGCTGTATAGGGCTTAGCTCGCTTATAGAAACAAACACGCCTACACAAACACATACTCCTTGTCTACACAGAAGGGAGCTGAAAAAAATTCGAAAAGAGGTGACCGTGTTGTCTGCAGAAGTATTCATAGACGTATGTGCACATACACATATATATATATATATACATACGCGTGTATGGTAAAATTTCACGCCAAGCCTAAGCGTGTCTACACAAGCACTCCACAATTACCAGTATATATATATATATGTTTAGAGATACATTGTATACATACAGCCTAGGCTTGTCTGAAGAAACACTCCAAATTTACCTATATATATATATATATTTTTATGCGTATATATGCATATATATATGTATATTGGTCAAGATGTAATACATATATGTATATATATATATTTGTTCTGCGCAAGATGGACAAATATAAGAATATAAACATATTGTAGAGAACTTACGCTATGGAGATCCTCAACCCGCCGGTGCCTCTAGAAGCTTGAGAGATTTTGTAGTTACGTTGTAAGTTTGACCAAGACGCCTGCGCAGCAGTAGCATTCCAAGAGATCAGAAACAGGGTATGAGGGCAGCTGTCTCTTCTCCGCACAGACATATGTAAGTAGCAGCAGCAACAGCAGCAGTTTCAAAATGACGTAACGACAGGACCCTCCTCCTCAGCAACCCCGCGTCCAAAACGCCCGTCACACACACACACACAAACACTTTTACACATGAATCCACCCACACACACACACTCTTACACATGAACACACCCACACACACACTCTTACACAGGAACACACCCACATACACACACTCTGACACATGAACACACCCACATACACACACTCCTACACAGGAACACACCCACACACACACTCTTACACATGAACAGACCCACATAAACACACTCCTACACAGGAACACACCCACAGACACACTCTTACACAAGAACACACCCACACACACACTCTTACACATGAACACACCCACATACACACACTCCTACACAGGAACACACCCACACACACACTCTTACACAGGAACACACCCACACACACACTCTTACACATGAACACACCCACATACACACACTCCTACACAGGAACACACCCACACACACACTCTTACACATGAACACACCCACACACACACTCTTTACACATGAATACACCCACACACACACTCTTACACATGAACAGACCCACATAAACACACTCCTACACAGGAACACACCCACACACACACCCTTACACATGAACACACCCACACACACACTCCTGCAGAGGAACACACCCACACACACACTCCTGCAGAGGAACACACCCACACACACACACACTCTTACACATGAACACACCCACATACACACACTCCTGCAGAGGAACACACCCACACACACACTCTTACACATGAACACACCCACACACACACTCTTTACACATGAATACACCCACATACACACACTCTTACACATGAACACACCCACAGAGACACACTCCTACACAGGAACACACCCACACACACACTCTTACACATGAACACACCCACATAGACACACTTCTACACAGGAAGACACCCACATACACAGTCGTACACATACACCCACCCCCCCACCACACACACTCTTAGACATTATAAACGCATACATGCAGCAACAGCATCAATTTCAACCTGCCGTGAAACTAGGACCTCCTGCGCAGCAACCCCACATGCAGACGCACACACACCCTTACACACACATACACGCGTACATGGAGCAACAGCGGCGCGGCTTGAATATATACAGAGATAGAGCTGGAGAGTTATGTGTCAAGCACTTCGTATTATACCAGACATACGAATACGTTTACAGCAACGAAGACGTCATACGTTTTTAATGCGCGTATCGTCACGCAGGAATGCGTACAAGATGTCGTGTGCTGCAGTGGATATATACCTGTGAGTCATCAAGTGAAAAGAGAAGTGGACAAAAAATTCTCTGCAAAAAAAGCCATAAATAATAGGAGACCTACTCACAAACAGAAAAAGAAGAATCATCCCTCGATCTCAGGAGACAGAGTGAGAGAAGAGTTAGAAAGAGAGAGCTACACGGAAATTACCGGTAATATGGTTGATGGAGACCTCTCTAACTACTTTTTTCTAAAAGCAGAGAGACCTCCATGAAAGCCAACTGCAAAAATAAAATATAAACACCATAACTTACCCACAAACGGAAAAGAGAGCTTCACGTTCATGTGTGCTATCTCCAACTGATATGACATTCCACCTGCGTTGTGTGTCTACAGGGAAGTGCCTCCGCAGCTCCTCCGTAAACGCAGCTACCTGCACATACAATCATAATCTCACATAAATTCATACACACACATTTATGTATATATATATAGATGTGTAGACATATGAATAAATTATATATATATATATATATATATGCAGCTGCCGGCACACCGACAAATCGTCACATGCACACACGCGCATATATATATATATATATATATATATATATATATATATATATATGTAACACGCACATACGCATATACGCATCTGTACAGACATACATGCGGCTACGTGCGCACACAGCCAAGTTGTAACACACCCCCCCCCCCCCCACACACACAGTCCTCATATACGCACGTATATAGGCATATGTACAGACGCACTGTCCACCTACATCAGCATATACTGACAGACACACGCACACACAGTCCCCATACATGTACGGCATAGGCATATAGTGCCATGCACACACACAGTCTCCAAGCAACATACACGTATACATACAGAGACACTTATACGCGGTCATCCAAGACTTCGTCTCTCCTAATTCCCAGCAGCGCCTCAACATATATATATACACCACATACTAATATATATCTTGTAAGCAGGCATTCTTACAGACGGAGGTGTATTCAGCTCGTCCCCAAAATAATAGTGACATCTTCACTAAGCCATATGGAAGTCTTCCTCTTCTACTATTTGTAATACTACGTTATTATATACTCTCCACTGCTTATAATGTGAAGACCACCAGGTCATACGCATTCGAACCAGACACTCTGTGTAAACCTACTACATATGACGAAAACGTCATTGAACACATACAAACATATACATATGTACGTATATATACATATGTAGACACAATTACATATGCAAATATACACATACACACACACACATACACATATACAAACATACATATACATTCATATACAAACGATTATATACATATATATACATACATACATACATACAGACAGACATACAGACCTACATTTACATACACACATGCTTGCACACAATATGCCATACATACATACATATATGTCTATATAGTTTGACGCTCTTGCAGATAGCCAATATGGTATGGGAGTACTACTACACGGTGGAGCTTCTTATGTATTACCTTCTGTCATAATATAATATACATCGATCTACAGGCCTACAAGCGGTCCCATACATACACCAATTGTACACATATATGTATAGGAATATATACAGTTAGAGGCCTGTAATTGCTATGTGTGGGCATACATATTTCAAAGCCTACAAATGCTATGTATGCGCATACATATTAACAGGCCTGTGAATGTTATGTATAGCCGTATATAGTGAGAGGCCAGTGGATGCTATGTACAGGCATATATACTCAGAGGCCATAGCTACAATGTACAGTCATATATAGTTGGATGCTTATAACTATTATGTATAGGCATATGTACTTGGATGCGCATAACTTCTATGTACAGCCATATTTTATCCTGAGAGGCCAGTGGATGTTATGTACAAGCATATATACTCAAAGTCCCAGAATTACTATGTATAGGCATATGTGTGTACAGGCATACATATTGAAAGACCCATGGCGGCTATGTACAGGCGTATATATGTATATATAGGCCTATATGCACCAAATACAACACTATACATACAATCCCTCACGACTCTCTTCCTCATACTCAATTCTTCAGGACTGTCTTCCTCATACACAACTCTTCAGGACTGTTTTCCTCATACTGGACTATTCATGACTCTCTTCCTCATACTATATTGAAAAAAGTCGACGTGGCTGTCTGGATGTACTCTTCTTTCATGAGAGAGAAACTAGAGATAATTCTGCTGTGCTTTTCTCTCTACATTGTCTGCAATTAAAGACCTCTTCTTCTTTCATGTAAACGTCATCGTATTTGTAGAAGCCTGTGGTGTAGACACCTTCTACTCCGGTAAACAACAGCCCAGTAGACACCCACCCAAACAACACATACACACACAAACACACAAGCATACCCACACATCTACACGCGGATATCCTAAATAAATTGAACACATCCTCCTACTCATAGTTATATGTATACATACATATATTTAAATACAGATACGCACCCCCAATACCCCCACTGGCCGCATATACATATATATACATATATATGCGTGTACATATACATATATACACACAGATACGCATTCCACAAATTACCAGCGCCACTGACCATATATATTATATATATATATATATATATATATATATATATATATATATATATATATATATATATATATGTATACACCGGTACGCACCCCCATGAATTACCGCTACAACTGCCGAACATATATATATATATATATACATACATACATACATATACATACATACATATACATACATACATATTTAGATACATACACACATAGAGATACGCACAACATGAATCATCAACACCACTTATCGCATATATATATGTATACATTTACACAGACGTGGACACCCGCTCTCTGGCGTCCATAAAGGCACACGTGGACTACCACTTGTACAGACGTACTTCCTAGTTGCTCTCCTCTTCTTCATTGTGCATTTACAACTTTGACACCTATATATCTCTCTCTTCAATCTCACACTTTTCCCATACACCTTTATTTGCACACAGTACTATTACTATGTGTAGTTCCTCTAGAAACAACTACTACGCCTATAAATGTTTTGAAAAAGTTAGTATTGCTTGGTGCGAAGTTTTCGATGTAGCCCACGCAACCTTTTCCACACCCGTATGCAACCGCTAGATAAGCGACTTACATACACAGTGATGCTCTCTCTCACTCACTCTCGCTTTTTTTTTCTCTCTGACTCTCTTTCTGCGTCTCTCTACGTAAAGGCCGCTTGGCCTCAAAACTAGAACACACCTCTGCACTGTTTTTATGTGTATTCTTCAAACACCCTCCCACCTACATACCACCTACATATATATATATATGATAATAGAATGTTTCTGTGGCCTCATGCATATGTACATCTACATATTTATATATGTTTACAAATTATAGCGTTGAATGTGTGTAACTGTCATAGATTTGCCACTTAGAAACGAAATCAGAAGCAAGAGAGAAGTGCTGTACGCAGTACAGGTTCGCAGAACGTCCCCTTGGTACAGAGACAGCAGCGTTGAGTCGCGAAGCAGAAGAAGTCACACACACGCATTCATTTGTTTGTACATACACGTAGTTATGCTGGATCCAATACATGCGGCAAAACAATTCGATCCAGATGAACGTCAGTCTATGAGTCTGTCCGTTTGTATATACGAATAAATATATATACATATATATATACATACACGTGTATGTAGACTTACAGGCGTATATATATATATATATATATATATATATATATATATATATGGATCGAGTGTGTGGGTTTATGTATGTATGAGAATATGTGTGTATGTACGTATGTTTGTGAAGTGTACAATTTTTCGTGTAATATGCGTGAGTAATTATTTTTTATTTTTTTTTTTTTATTGTTTGTTTTTTATTTTTCTCGACCCCTGGTGTACATTTTTTCTGTAATATGCGTGAGTAATATACTGTGATGCTTCTTTTCCTTTAGTATTATGTTGGTACTGAAGTCTTTGATCTCTTGTTCTACTGCGGGCCTATTAAGACATTGACGGACTCTCTCTCTCTCTCACTCTCTCTATATATATATATATATTGTCACGTCGGTATGAAAAGCAGAAGTCTTCAAAAAGAATGAAGATGATGCACACATGATGGAATGGAAGTTTTTTTCCTTACGTACGACGTACCTTCCATAGTAGAGGAGTATTGCAGCAAGAAGACTCGTAGACACTACGGGCACTGACAATTCGAAAACATTGCAGAAGAGGAGCAAGGTCTGGCATGAATTTATTACAGCTGAGATCTATCCATCCAGTTTCAGCATTCGTCACAATGACAACTCTCCCGAGAGCTTGTGCTGCATGCAACGTCTGCTCGGCGTGGGCAGCTGCGATACTTAATTTCTTTCGCCACATATCAACCTCAATAGTACTACTATCCAGCGTCAAGCCTTTTTGGCAGAGCCATGAGCTTGGTAGTAAAGTATCATCCCAATCAAATATGAACACCGTTTCTTCGTGTTGGAAGGGATCTGCTGACGGTCGGTGATGACATGATAACGATGATGTAGGCGGCTGTGGCGGTGGCTGCTGCTGGGAATAGTTGTACCGGTGGGGTTCGTGTTGCTCTTCGTTTTCATTTTCTTCTTCCTCTTCTTCCTCCTTCTCTTCGTACACTTGTATTGATTGTCGTTCGTGACTAAGAAGACTATCTTCTCCCCCTTGAAATATCATACGACTGCTATTATATGCAGGGTGATGGTGGTGGTGATGTTGTTGTAGGAAGCTTGTTTCTGTTATCATATCACAAGTATTCGTAGTATTAGTAGTAATAATAGTAGAACCATTAGTATTAGTGCAATACGTTTCGAACGATGCTTTTCGGTCACTCTCATCTATCAGAAATAACCCACTGGCTCCTCTTTCTTCATATACCGACTGCTGCTGCCGGTGTTGCTGCTGCTGGTGCTGGTGGTGGTGGTGGCGGCGGTGGTAGGAGATTGTCATTGGGTCTTCTTCTGGTGTACTCATAGCCACCGAAACAGCACTACTACTACTTGCACTGGTACTACTAATACCAGTACTACTACTGATACTACAAGCACTAACAGCAGCAGCAGTAGCATTAGTATTAGCACCGAGAGCATCATTTCCGTAAGGAGCAATAGTACCTCCACTTGCATTGTCAGTATTAGCAGACGAGATATTACTGTGATTCAGTGTGAGGTTATATTCTAGTTCACCATAAACTCCTCCTTCTTTCCTAATATGATTTGCATTATTACTTACACCACTATCACAATATATATCAATAACTGGGGGAGGCTCATAACCGTTTACACATCCGTTACCACCGTTAATATCTTCTTGCTCTTCGTCTTCTTCATCTTCTTCGAGGTCTTCTTCATCGCTACTGCTATTACAAATATTATCGAGAACATTTCTGCAGACTCCAATATTATTACCACCTGCTTCTGCATTAGCTACAAGTGCTGGACAACATTCACTAGCACTCCTCTGTTTTTCTCCTTCTCCTTCTCCTCCTCCACATGCAGCTGCCTCGGTAATTCCTGTGAAAAAATATGAACAACAACTTGATGTTGTTGTCTGTATTGTGGAAGAGTCTCTTACGATTCCCGCCGCCCCCTTCTCGTCCTCTCCTGCCTCTGCCTCCTCTCTTTGCTCTAGCTCTTCCTCGTCTTTTTCTCTCCCGACTCCAATTCTTTTATTTTTCTCTTTTTCGTCTTCTTTTCCTCCTCCTCCTCCAACTTCTTGCTCCTTCCTTTCTCTTTCTTCTATCTCTCTTGCTCCTGCTGCTCTTCTACTTGCTGCTAGTGATAATGATTCTACACTTGCTGGAGCCACGGCTGTTGTTGCAATAGCACTACCATCACTACTAGTAGTAGTAGTGAGAGGGCCACTACTACCGCTCCCGCTACCGGTCCTGAAAACACTCCCAACACCAGCAAGTTTCTGTAAAGGAAGAGGAGATTCGGAGAAGAGAAACCCACCACGTCTCCGCTCTGTCGTCCAGTAGCTGAAGGGTTGTACACTCACATCAATTATATCTACATCTTCCGATATACATGTATCTAATATACTTTGATGGGCATCCTCGTCAATATCCTCCTCTTCTTCTTCATCGCTCATCGCACTCGCAAGGCGAGTTTCTTGTGATAGGGGTCCTACCAAAGTTGCCGTCTCTGCTATTGAAGATGAAGAAGCGACTGTAGTGGTCACATTACTAACTTCAAACGCCTCTTCTCCTCCTCCTTCTTCTTCCTCCTCCTGTTGCTGGATTAATGAAAAGTTGCTCATAGTGCCAATACAGGAATGTTGAATATTACTATTACTAGTCTCATATACTTCCTCCCCCATATTCTGATCAAAAGCCTCGACCTCTTCTTTTTCTTTGTCGTTACTATGAACATTATTACTAATACTACTACCACTACTATAACGCGCTCCTTCGTCCTCTATTGTTGATGCTACTTCTACTGCGGTATCAAGACCTACTTCTGGATTTTCTCCTTTACCAATAATACTACCAATCGTAGTGATCGTACTACTACTAGTAGAACTAGTAATAGCACTACCAATACTACCACTATCAGTAGTACTATTACTACCATTCGTAGCAGTAGTAGTATTAGTGCTACAACTACTATTAGTGGCGGTACCATTAATGTGAACTTCTCCTGTTGTTAATGCTACTACTGCTGCTGGTGTACTAGGCTCAGAAATACTTTTGGATACTAGTAAAGAAATATCGTTCTCATTATTCTCTACCCCCTCCTCTTTGAATCGAATATTGTGTGTTCCTGTAGGTGCTAGTAGATTATCTCTTTGTAGGCGAGTAGTAGTGTTCGTGACACCACCAACCCCCTCTGTATATGTTGGAGTAGTTGCACTATGAACTATTGTATTAGAAGTATTCCCAATATCGATACAAGCATTCGAAGAAAAAGACGAAGAAGCGGAAGTGTTTTGTCTGTCATCAATGTTATTTGACAACATTATTATCATTTGATTATCATCCGCTAGATGACGGCTAGTCATACTGCACATACTACTAGCAAACATCCCACTTTTCCCATCATCAAGTTCATCCTCCTGCAACACGTCGTTCACGTCAAGCATTTCAACGGACTCCATCTTCTCGTAACTATCACTACTACAACTACTATCATGAGTATTATCGATATTCTTATTGCTATTGCTGATGCTGTCAGTGTCTTTGCTATTATTGTCGTTATGGCTATTATGGCTAATACTAGTGTTGCCACTGCCCGTACTATTCTTACTACTCTTCTTACTGTAAGTATCATTGTATTTGTTGCCATTGTCAGGGCTGTTAGTGCTATTGCTGTCGTCGCTATTTGTATTGGTATTGCTGCTAGTGTTGCCACTGTTATTGCTGGTGCTATGGTGATCATTGCCACTGCCATTGAAACTATCACTGTTACTGTTGTTCTCATTGCTATTACTATTGCTGCTACTATTATCACTAAAACTATGGTATTCATGGCTACTTAGAGTCCTACTATTGTAGATATTACTGGTGCTCTTGCTATTACTACTATTGTTTTCATTATTAGGCTTCCCAGTGCTATTGTTACCATCGTCATCGCTGCTACTACGATATCCCCGTATTGCACCTGAAAAGGACGTAGTACTCACAGATAATGACAGAGATGATGATGATGCCATCATAATAACATCTTCTTCGGATTCTACCTGTACTTGCATTTCTCTCTCTTCTTCTTTTTCTCCTTGCTGCTGTTGCTGAAGGCCGTCTTGTTGCTGTTGTGATCGTATCAGTCCTGCCGGCGCCGCAGCAGTCACTTTCGTGTCGACAGGATTGAAAGTATGTTTTTTTTGTACATTATGGCACTCAGAGGACGTTTCCATAGATACAATATTATGCTTCTTCCCATAAAAATGAGTCTCTCTTTCTTTCTCTTCTTCTTTTTCTTCCTTCTTCTCTGTGGACACTTCAAATTCAAACGTTCCATCCTTTTTCTCGTTACTCATCTCCTCCTCTAACAACATGGCAACTTCCGATGCCCTACTACTCAAAGGATCTCCCTGCCGTTGCCGCTGCGTCTCTTCTTGTTGCTGTGATAGCTGCGCTTGATGCTGCTGTGACGCCTGCTGTTGCTCCAGCTCCTGCTTCGGTAGTTTGCTGCCACAAGAATACTTATTGTTTTTTGTTTCTGGTTCGCTTTCCTTCACTATTGAGTAACTTTGGCTTATTATGCCACTACTAAATACTGTTGTAGGAGTTGAGGTAGTAGAAGTGGTAGCGGTAGCAGCACTGAGAGATATATTCATGATTGAAGAAGAAGAAGAAGGAGGCGTCGTACTAGTAGTAGTAGTAATAGTACTACTACTACTAATACTACTAGGAGGAGTAGTAGTAGTTGCATTAAAAGAAGAAAGAGCGATATCACGCCGATGATATATTTTAGAACTTCCCCCTGCATCCTCAGCAGTGCTTGTACTGCTACTACTGCTACAGCGACTTCGCCTACACCTGCCACTACTTGCATTCTCTAATGTTGTAGGCCCTTTCTGTTTGCGTGAATATGAGTCTTTGCCATACTCACGCCAAATGGGGTATAGGTGACTATTTCGGTCTGTGATGAATGTTCTTGAGCCTCCAGTTGGAATACAAGTAGTGTTCACACTACTACTAGTAGTACTAGTCGTACTCGTACACATACAACTAGTAGTAATACTATCAAAAAAACTCGGAGAATTACTGACAGAATCATTACTACTACTAGTATTAGTAGTAGTAGTGGTGGTTCCACCAGTACTAGTAGTAGTAGTGGTGGTAGCAGTAGTAGTAGTATTATTACCACTACTACTAATACTACTAGTAGGAGTAACTGCAGTAATACTAGTAGTAGTACTTGGTTTTATTGTTTCTGTTGCTATGCTAGTGGTAAACGGTAAGGCTTCTGCTATTGTCGCTGCTTTACGTTGATGTGGATGCACAAGTACAAGAGGCAACGCTCCCATACAAGAAGCAGTAGAAGCAGGTGAAGAAGAGCAGTCAGTACAGCTATATTTTGCGTCCATACAATTATGTGCTTGTTTTAAATCTTTTGTATTTGATACAGCTGCATTCGTTTGATTCTGAACCATATTCGGTTGTCGAGGTAGTACGAATGACGAAGAAATAGAAGAATAAGGTGTGGCCCTACAGAGACGGTCTCCCTCTTGCTGCTGCCTCTTGTACGACTAGTTTTAAACTCTCATCTTTTTTCGCACATACAAATTGTTTTTGCTTCTTCACGTTCTCCTTCGTCTTGTCTTCCAAAAGCTCGTCCACCTCTTCCTCATAATGGCGTTGCTGCGTGGTTGCTTCTTCCTCGTCCACTACCATTGTGTTTGAGAGATCTACTTGTACAGAGACGTCCATTTCGCTCTGCGCGTCTTGCCGCTGTTTCTGGCTGTGTTGCTGAAGGACTTGAGTATCAACCTGAAATGATCTTGCTTCTCCTTCTTCTCTTGAACACACACCATCCGTCGCGTCAAGAGAAATCTTCTTACTAACTCTTTCCATATACATTCTCTCCAGCTCGTCATCCTTTCCAGCAAACACGCTTCTTCCACTACCAGCGTCACCAGTATTGTTGCTATTACTGTTGCTGTTGTCGTCGTGCCCCTCGGCAAAAGTAATAACATATCCATTGGTGGTGCTCTTGTCATACTCACCCCCTCCCTTCACAGACCGTAATACTATCACTGCTATTAGTATTAGAAGTAGTAGTAGCATTGGCAATAGCAGTAGTTGTAGCAGGAATGGTGATATTGCCTTCCTCGCTTCCAGAAAGGGCATCTGAAAAACTCGTAGCGACTGTAGTAAAAGCAGGAGTATCAGCCGAGTGGCGAAGGTGGTGTAGCACGAGGAGGAATAGGAAGAGCGGCTGTTGTATGCTGGGAGCAAAGAAGGAGTTTCTGGAGTAGTTGTGTAGTCTGCGCTGTAGCGCCAGTAGTATTAGTGTTATTACTTGTCAGTATGACCCCACCGCTAACACTTTCCTTATTGATGTCGGTGGAAGTCTTAATATCATTACTAGTAGTAATCCTAGTAGTGACACGAAGAGTAAGAGTCTCTGCTGCAGTACTAGCGGTTACATTAAAAGCCGCGGGTTCTGAAAAACTACCTGCAGAGGACACATCACGTCATTACAAAATCCAGGAGACAAGAGAGTACTTTTTCTTCCCTCTAAAAACTCGGTTGCACCGTGCGTATCTCTACTACAAAATTCAGCAGCAAGACACGCAGACGACGATGTGGCCCCAAATGTAAAGGAAGAGACCCCTTCGGCTGCTGCGTGCACCACAAACGATCCAGTCTTCATATTTTTCGGACGCCACCAAACCATTGCCACACCCTACTCCTAGTCGTGTTTCACTTGTACCACTTTCTATATTACCTGTTTTCTTGTCATGCGTAACACGGAAGCTCAACCCATACTACTATTCTTCCTCATACAAACTTCTGTATCACTAGAACACATCATTCCTGCATGCGTCGCCGTTGTGAACATTGCACAACTAGTGCTACTTTCACGCAGGCAGTCGACAAACTTCTTGCTACGATCGTTCGCATTCCACAAGGCTTGATTATTACACTCCAGGCTTCTTGTATGCATGTCTCCCTCATTTGTGGTGCTGCTCTGATGATTGTCGCTGCTGCCTGTCCCAGTGTTGATGCTACTGATGCTAAGGCTACTGTTACTGTTGCTGCTGCTGGTGGGAATGGCGGCGGTGCTAGTGCCGTTGCTGTCCGTGTGAACACACTCTCCCCCCTCATTTTTATAAGTAGTGCGGTTCAAGACAGTTACGTCTCCGTCGTTGTTAAAACCTTCTTTCAAACTCTTGCATTTGTCTTGAAGAGAATTTTCAACTCTATCTCCATCGCACATGACACTTTCATTGCTGAAATCTTTGCTGCAAGGTATGTTGCCACTGTTGTCATTGCTTTTGGCTGCGTTGCCGAAGTTGCATACGCAGACACATCTTCTCTCATATATCTCGGAAAGAGCACAAGACGGGAGAGGTTCACAAGTGTACTGAAGTTTTTTGCGGGAGCAAATACGACAAATTGCTGAGGAAGCTGTACTATCTTCCCCGTATAGACTGCTGCTGCCACTTGTAATCGATGTCATTGACTTTTCTCTGTAACGTGTGCTGCTTCTGTTGATGATACTGTGGCGGCCCTTTTGGGAGCCGCATTGCTGTTGAACACCTGAAAATTTTTTTTGTGTCGTGTTTTCTATTGAAGAAAAAGTGTCGCAGCCGCCCAAGGCATCGTCCTCTGGGTGAAATTGATCATTGAGTTCACACGGAACTTGCTTTATTCCCACAGAATACTGCTGTTCGTCTAGAGGGTGGATACACTCTGACAGACGCGGGAGAAGGAGGACTAGTGATAGCCTTACTGGATTTAGAAGGACTAGTAGGAGTATTAGGGGATGGCTCCACTGACAAGATGGTTGTAGTAGCAACCGTAGATGACAATGGTGATGCATCGCTATTACAGGGTGTGACTACTGCAGATACATTACTTCTCAAATAACGTGTCTCTCTTCTGTCCATAAGAGACCTTGACGACGAAGATAACTCCACAGTAGTATTATCACTAGAGGTACCAGCAACCGTGCCATTGAAATCTGTTTCCACGTCAGGGTGCGTTTCTTGCGCATCGATTACTTCTGTGTCGGCATTATTAATTATTCGCGCTGCTGCTGCTGTTGCTGCTTCAAAGTGCTGATGATAAGATGGAGATTTCACACCTTCCAGTGCACCAAAGCTCCCGGCTGCTGCTGCTGCCGCCGCATTGCAGAGCAAAGACCCTTCCAATGGGGTAGTCACACAGCCTCCAGCGGCAACCATTTTCCTCTATCAATTAGATGAAAACCAGCTATATATGTATACAGATGACAGTGTATATGTATATATACATATATGTATATCTGGAGTGTGTTCGGGCGCAGCATGTATTGCATATGGGGAGTTCCGCTTCAGGGATTTGCAAAGTGTCTAGCTTCAGGGGGGAAAATGTGGTCGGAGCCTAACTGCAAATGAAGTACGGAACGAGGTATATTATTATCTGATGTAGTGAAAGCTCGGCGGCAGTGTCGCCGCCCACACGACAGGAAAAAGAGCTAGCAAATAGGAATGGTGTCAAGAGGAACGATGAGGGAATTTTTCTACGTGGTGTCTGTAAAAGCCTGCAGCAGAGAGTCGTTTAGCCCTTTTTCTTGTTAAAACTACCAAGTGTCTTATCTACTACCTACGAATTCGTGACTGCTATCTATAGCGCAATTGCGGTCAAAAAAATTCTTGTCAAACTGCATGGGCAGTAAGGGCCAAGTTTCAGCAGCAGCGACCGGGCGCAGCAGGCTCGTAGCACCTGCGGGCGTGTGCCAGCACCCTATACGAAGCGATTTTACCAGAAGGCTGTTTAACCAAGAAAGACAACATCAGCCTCTGAGTTTCGTACGGCTTGTGGGGGTGGGGGGGCGGGTGAACCGTTGGAGGAGCAAAGCTTATCTTTGACGGAGGCTGTCTAACGACAGTGTAGGATGTGAAAAAGGAGAGCCGATGGTGCAAGGTATGCTGCAAGTAACTGAAGGAGAGCTGCAAATGTTGGGGAGAGCCGAAGACACACGGTATTCCTGGAGCAAAGGAAATTGATGATTTATACTGATTGGAGGGTGAGGGTCGTACGGCGACCGACAATCAATATTGCTTTTCAGTTGTGTTCTCTACGTTGTGGTTTGCAATGCTGTTGCAGTTGCAGATGCTAATTACAACAAAAAGTGCAGGCCGATACGTCGTTGCCTTTGCGGTGATGGCGTCGTCCTAGGCCTTCCTCTTATCCCTGGAGGTCGTCAGGCTACGAAGCAGTCGGAGTAGTAGACAAGGACGTGGAGGTGGGGGTGTCAATTGTGTTGCTCGCGGGGGGACCGTAGCGGAAACGGCCGTATTCTGCGAAGCTGTGAGGCGAGAAGTAGGAGGGATTCACCACCGCGGAGGGAATAACATTGTAAAACGAGGGCCACAAACCGAGAAAAGAGGTGAGGAAATCACAAAGAACACTAGAACAAACCTTGACACCTTGTGCCGAAGAGAATTCGCGCCCGCGCAGGGCCCGTGCATACGACACCAGCGGGCGAGAAGAGAGAGAGGGGAGGGGGTTGTTGTTTGCCGCTCTGAAAGACAACACCCAGTGCGGGGGGCGCGCGCGCGCAAGTGAGCCCGGCGCCGGGAATGATCGACAATACACCACAGCACCGAAGCTAGAGAGAAATTGACTTTTGTAGAAGGGGTCTTTGATGAGCGCTAAAAAAGCCATCGGGCCCGCAAAAAGTGTAGAAACGGAAGGAAAGCCTATGTACGTAGGCCGTCGCGTAGTAGTAGCGGTAGCCATTGAAGGAGCAGCAATAGGCGCGGCCCGCACGACAACAATTGATATATACAGCAACAGCGCGGCGCACAGCAGTAGCCAAGGGGTTAGCGGCTGCGACCGCGTGAAGATTGTGAAAAAAGGCTTTTCCAGTCGTTCACTGGTGAACAGCTATAGAGCAGCGACCCAAACGCGCTTCAGCTAAGGGTTTCTCCGGTTACAGCGACCGTGCAGGGGAAAAAGAATGGCAAAGGCCACTCGGTTCTTCTCCCCGTATACAAAACGGGGAAAGAAACCAAATTAGCACAGTAGCTTCAAGAAAATCCAGCTTCAGAGGCGAATACAGATCATCATTGCCATCACAGGGCATCGCCGACAGGGCCAGCTAAAGAACGCCGTGAGCTGCACGGACAGAGTGAGCGAGCGCAAGTAAGACCGCGACAAATCAGTGCAAGGTGGACACGCCTGGTAGCTCCTCCCCTAAGGAGGGGCAATAGCAGCCAGCATCAGCCTGAAAGACGTTAAAAGGGACCCGGGGTACAAAAATTCCGCCACGTAGAGGCGCCCACGATGAAGAAAAGAGAGGCATAGCGCAATGGCATGAGTGCAAGCAGGCGGACCTGGCTGGATGCTCCTCTCTGAGGAGAGTGCGTAAGCAGCCAGCATTAGCGTGGAAGACGTTTTGAGTGACCCGGGGTCCAGAAGTTCCGCCACGTGAGAGGCGGTCACAATCCTCAAGGAGAGAAAACAGAGGCACAGCTTAGGGGGTGTGGGCGCTGTGTGAAGCTGTGAAACGTCACATAAAGTCACGTTGGTTCTACAAACCATGCTCCCGTGATGATTTTGTCGTTGATAGCGCGGCTACGTATATCGAGAGAGTAAAAGAGCATACAGTGTATGAGGAACAGAAGAAGGTCTCGCCCCTGCGCCACCAATCACACAAATGCACGAGAACAGACGAAACATGAGCCTTTTCCTGCTGACCCGCTATAACGGTGGGCCGCTCAGAGAAAGCCCCCGTGAGCCACCAGCCAAGCAAGGGCGTCACCAAAGCGCAGTAGAAAATTACTAGAGAATGTAGCTCGTGCAGATGAAAACACACAACACAGTCATTTTTCTTTTCGGCGCCCGCTAGGCGGCAGGCATGACCAGCCGACGTTGGACACCAGTAGAAGTCGGCAGCTTTGTGTAGCTGCCCCGCGTTACAAAGTAGAAAGATTCAATCCGTCCGCCTAGGCTGACGTATAATCACTTCGGGATGCGTGACACTTCTGCTTGTTTATGTGCAATGGAGGGTGCGAGCAGCCGTCATCGTCCGGAACACCACATGGTGAACCAGGGCATGTGAAGGCTGCGTAGTTTCTTTCCGCTTAATGTCGATCAGGTTCATCAGTCATAGTACACGATAATTTGATATAGCTACTACGAGTGTAGGGGGAGACAGCAGCTAAGGAAAGTGGCTCGGACGATGGATGAATATGGAATAGTATCCCGCCGCATTATGGACCTCGAAAAGCAAAGCTATGCTACAACTAGAGTCTTACACACTTTTTTTTAATGGGCGGTGTCCTTCAAGCATCCGCAGCACAGTAGTAAATGACGCTAGCGGCAGTAGATCTGCAAGGCGTAGCGCCAGCAGCACAGCAACCCCAAAGCATCACAGTGGGAGCACCCGCGCCTAGCAGCAGCTGTAGCAGAACAACGGCAGCTCTGCAATCTCTGGTACAAGCTTCGCCGTAATCTTTCATTTGCAAGAACCTCATGAGCTTTCCTGCCCAACAGTAGGTCCATATGATAACCTTAAACCACCAAAGTGGTGCCACAGCACACAGCCAGTATCCGCCGTGGGAGTACCATACTCAGCATCGTGCACCGAGAGAGTAAGGGGCCGCTGCTCCTCGCGGCGCAGGCGCAAACACACGTTGCACTCGGAACAGCTTCTTTATCAAAGCAGTATAGAGGCTCTGCCTACCAGCCAGGAGGAGAAATATGCCGAACAATCCGCTAGCTCTTCAGAAGACTGCTGCAGCAGAAAATACTTTAGCGGCAGTGCTGTAGCTCGTCAACAACTTCATTACTGTAAATACCTGAAAACAACAAAAGTGCACCAGCCGTCAGCATGAATCGTTGCAGGAGCACACTAGCTACTATGAAATATTCACGAAGAGAGATGTAGGTCCATCAACACCACACACACATGCCTACATAGGGACCGCAAGATAAGTTCTGCCGACTACAGGATGGCTAGCAGCAAAAGCAGCACCAGCTGCGATACGCACACACAAGAATTGGTGGGCAAAAGCAGTTATAATCCGTACAGCTGCGTCATTTATTGCGTTTCGCAAGTTTTACGAACGGGAACCAGTTTTTCAAGGATCCAGCATGGGGCACAGCTGCAGCCTACACGCGAGCGAGCGGTACTGCCTGACAGAGGTACCCCTCCCCAAACTTGTGTTCGTGGGAGAGGAGAGACATCCAGACAACAGAAGAACAACTGTGCCTCTGCATAAAGTGTAAAAGAATATGGCAGCCGGGCCCTACTGCGGTGCGCGACCACGCTCAGAAGGGCGCAAGTAGCGTCCACTTCCCTGTCACTAACGAGAAAGATCATTTGACTGCTCGTAAAGGGTAACAAACCCCTTTATGCTACGCCTTATAAAGCACGCTTATTCTGCACTGAGCAGGGGAGTCGGTACACACATGTGCGCTGCTGCACCCCGCGGCGCTCGCTGGTCGTGAACTTTTTTTTCTTCCTGCACTGCCGAGCTGAGGGACAGCTGCCTGCTTCCGGAGCGCAGTACTCGGCGATTTCACAAACAGTAATACAAACAGATGTACGTGGTAGCCGCGCAGGCATATAAGTTTACCAGTCTATGTGTCAGGTCTATCGGGCCGTCGATTTGATGAGCTTCGACAAGATATCAGACAGGTATACAAGGATCTTTCTACTCCCGCTAACGCCATTGCACACGTATTGCCTGAGTCATATTTGTCTCGCGAAGAACTCTGGGTGACGTGCATAGACAGTATGCAGGTGTTAATGTATTCTACACATAAATGACAATAAGGTAAGGTTTGCGCGATCGTAGAGTAACAGCCTACTGCCGGGTGGTTCGCAATGTGAGTAAACAAATTATGGGTATATCGAGCAACGAACACCAGTCATGATGCCTAGTTGTCTTTCCTTGTGTGGGACGCCACTCTCTTGCAGAAAGTAATACACCATGGAAACCCTCATAGGGAACGGTGTGTGATTACATGTCGGAAACTATACAATACGGGGTAGGTGAGGGAACCAACGCAAGGAACATGCTCGCTTGCTCTGTCATGCTGCATGTCGCAGGGTGCCGTCCCTGCCTCTGCTGGTGCATGGTGCTGGCGCAGGTGCTTTAAGGCATCTTCGTCAAGTTGTATAAACGTATTATTCTACACAGTCCAGTGCTGAAGCTTGCCACGCAGAAGACTTCTCATTAATGTTGTTTTAAATGGGCGCCTCGCCGCATGGACACGACGCGAGCTGGCGATGTCTTCTTCCGCTAAACGGCTGCTACGGACGCCTCACGTTAGGGAATGCTCCGTATGTAAGGGCAGGGGGCTTCTGGAAGCGGCATATACAGACTATGTGTCTTGTTTTGCAGACCCGACTTTGGGCACCCGCCAGTCGCACGTTGCCACCTACTACTGGTGCTCGACGGCTACAGATAGAGTAGCACCAGGGCAGACTACAGCGGCACACAGTGTCGGTAGAGGACCACTAGTCGGTCACAAAATCTGCACACGAAAAACATGTGTATAGAGAAAAGCGTACGCTTAGATTTTGCGAAGTGACTGCACATACTAGAGACTTTCGCCCCTCTTCCACTGCTTATCAATGAAGATCATGCGGGAGAACACAACGCGGTAGCGCAGTCTTTAAGTATGTTTGTATATGTGTGTACGCTCAGATCTGCCCGTGCGCGTCTGTCGTCGCTGTGGAGCTCATGGGCATGGGAGAGTGAGCAAGCGTCCGGACCGTAATAAGAGCCTTCATCAAAAACGGTAGAGACCCTCATTTTGCTGTCTTTTCACCCCCCCGCCGTGCTGTGCAGCAAGGACTCTTCAGCCGAGTGAAGTTGCAATGTACGTGTCACTCTGACCTGATAAAAAATTGAATGGTCAGCTGCTCCTCCACTGCTGCTGCCGCCGCTATTGCTTCAGTAAGCTTTGGCTTCTTGCGGCGCCGCCGCCTCTTGCTGCAGAAATGCGATAGGCTGTGGTTGCCTGTGCGTGGGAGCTCTCCTACTTTCAGTGTGTCTTTTGTGTATTGAAGGTCTGTGAGCCGTCTCCACTACACGGCCTCTTGTGGGCCCCCTGCGGCTCCCGAACTTTCTTCGCGTGTCGTTGGTGGTGTCAGGTGCTCGTATTCAGCCTGAATGATGTGCATTCGCCTTGACATCCTAGCCGTACCGACGGTAGATACGAAACTACTACCACCACTTACTGTAAATGCAACTCTTTACAGCCGTGCGTGGTAGGGGTAATGCAGCAAGATATTGTATTTTGCGTGTTGAGGTACAGCTGAAACTACCAAGTGTCATGCAGCCCACTAGGTAGTAGTAACAGGACTGTTGCCGTAACTCCCGATCAGGTCCAGCCATCACGGTTTTCCCAAGTCTATCTACGCGCCGCATTTCCAGCTCGATAAGTTTCAACGTATACACTAGTATCGCTCTTGTAGAAGAAGCGTCGAATACAAGTCTCCGTGCATGTACTACCGACCTTAGAACGCAGGCTTTCACCAGCACAAGCTCAAGGTATCACATGTGTGTATGCACTTGGCAAAGTGCTCATTGGACCGGCAATAGTACGCCTGTACCCTCCGCGTGAGGAGGAGCAACCCGGGTCAGCGACGGCGCTTTTTCCTAAATGAGACGCGTACTCTCGGCCGCACCTTTGTGTACCCGTACCCTTAATATAGGCTCTGAGGGGTAATCCTTGCAGACTCCGAACGTTGTTCCCACACCAAGCGTCCTCACACCGGGGCAACCCATGTGTGTAGCGCAGGGGCGTAAAGACGCGCGCCCTTGTACGCTCTCGACTACCATTTTCACACCTCTTTAGAAATGTAATATGCCCTCTTGGATGCACGTTTGGAGTGATACACCGCTTCTAAGCGTCCCTCCAAAATATATGTTATGCATGTGGACGCATGCAGGAACAATGTTGAACAGTCTCTGAGCAGATGAGCGACTGCTGCGGAAGTCTTCGTTTCCATATCTCCTAAATAGTCCAGACCGATGAACCCCACACTACCAGATGGTACCGCACTACTGAATGCATCGTAGTTCGTGTGCACCTGCGACTCGTAGTCTGTCACGGCGACAAGAGAGGCAGCACCACGTAGGGGGGTCTGCCTCGGGGCAGAGCTGACAAACCCAAGATTTGCGCGCAGCTACTGAGCGGTGGCACAACCAAGGCTAGACTTTTCTAGATAAGCCTCTCAGGGTACCATGCATTCGTAAAAGCGCTGCCATCAGCACGCTCACGACGAGCACGCAATTGGGGAAAGGACAGCCACCACGCGAAATCGCGGTACCGCCAGGCTAGTGACTGCTATCACCTCGGGAGGAAAAGACTTAAAACAGTGGAATGGCAATTGTAGGTCTTGTCCACAGGAGGTATATCATCATACTTCGCAAGAAGGTTGTTTTCTCGTATCCAAAACATTTCCCCTGGAGCGGACTTGGCGATGGAGGGCTGTGGAAACCTGTCTCTCCATGCAAGACTAGCGCCGCCGTCAACCTCTTAGAGTTCGTATCTTGTGGGTCGCTTCTTGAGAAGAACAGGAAGACACCGCGCGTACTACAAATAGACACGACCGCTTGTCCAGCGAGGCGAAACAAAAGTCAGCGTTTCTCACGGCCTCATGCTCGATGGTCGCGCAGCGCGAACGCATCCATTTTTCTTCGCATATAATCAAGTTGGCATCGTACACAGGCTTCATTCCGGCGGACTCGTTCTCAGTTCCCAGACCGCCTACTCACGCAAGATCAAGGACGTACGAGACTTGCCACGCAAGCACTGTGTGATCCCGACGCAGAAGCCTGGGTTGTAGCTGAGAGGTGCAGCTCCCTGCCTGGTATACAACTGCTGCGGTCAGTTTGAAGCTGCACCAGGAAAATGCTGTACAAATTTTGCTTTCCTCGCCACGCAAAACGGCCGTGTTCACTCTCCAACAAACATGTCTAGTTGTGGACCGACAATCGGCTTGCAATGAAGTATCAGCTGAAGACTGCTCAATGGCGGTTTCCCGGCTCCTGAAGAGATGATATGATATCTGTGTCCTGCAGGGTGGAAGATTTGCTTGCGCCTGCGTCTTGGAAGCGCAGAATGCTCTCTCCACAGATACTTAACGGGCACAATCCAACCGTGACGTGATTGCTGGCAATTTACACCCTAGCATACGTTTGTCATCCTGAACGCTCAAAATACACAGGTCTGAACGTGCCGTTCTATCACACAAGGGTCGAAACCGCAATAAGAACGGTCCTAAAGACCTACATGCATATGTTTACCTCCCAGTACGTTCGGGTTGAATGTACAGGGGACTGTTTAGAGCACTGATCCGCTGCAGTGCGGTCCATGTGAAAAGCTGAAAGCGACGCTTATACTCCTCGGTATGAATCCCTGCTGCCGTGGTGGTGGCCACCACCGCGCAGAGGTAAGGCCTGTCTGAGAATCTCTCAGGTTTCGCGGTCCGGATTCTGAGAAGCAGTCACTCGACGGCGTTACACTGTAATGTACGCGCGTCTAACTACGCAAATGTAATTAACAGTGAATAAAAACACAAATGCAGGCACTAGCGACTTTGTATACACACATCAAACACTGTACTCTCTTTGTGTCAGTACTCCCAATGGTGTTGACGTGTCTCATTCTAGATGTTGTGATAATCAGCGTGACCACGGAATCAGAGCGGTCTGCGCGCTCACGACGGATGCCGACGGTGGAAATTGGTCGTTCACTAGCAGCGAAATAGCTCGAGGAGCGCCAGAGTAGAAATCGTGCGTCTTGAGCGGCGCGCTCGTATAGCGTGTGTGAAGCTGCGAAAGGAACACCTGATGGACTCACAAATTACATCTTTGCTGGGTGTCCTTAAAAGCACTTGAAAGTGCGTGTTTTATTTGCCAGGTGCTTCGCCCTGGGCGCAAAGGCTTCGTGCATACGGGCGGAGGTAAACACGCAGTCGCAGGTCGGGGGTCGCACGTCCAACTGAAAACGCGTGGACACATGCAGCCACAGCACAGGCATGACATTGACGTTGGCAAAAGATAGGCGCGTGTTTTATTGAGGATGCTTCATGTAGACGAAGCGGAAACGGCTCGGTCTCGCGCTACTTCAGTCCCCGTGCCTCTCACTGGAGAAGAGCAGCACTTCTCCGAGAAGTGCAGTTCTCTTTGGGTGGTGCGCGAAAATCAAGTAGGAGTATCAAATACCGAGAGGCAAAACCTACAGACTCCGCATTTCGTTTGATCACACGGCATCTGAGGAGGCATGTTTCAATCGCGGCAAAAGTCCCCGGACTGGCACGTAGACCTTTGAGGCCGTCAGAGTTCGACCATATCACGTGTAGACTCTCTTGTGGAGAGTTTATAGGAGGTGGTGTTTGTCTCATTGAGTTTGCAGTCCACCAAAAATCACAAAACAACTGCAGATAGAGGATACTCGTGATTCGCAATCTACGTTCTCTTTAGTTGACTTCGACCTTACCTGGCTACCGGTGAGTACCATCGGCGCCTTCTGAGAATAGGCCCCAGAGCAATAACAAACAAAGACGAGGCAGTCGGGGACATGCTGCATAGACGGACCACGTGGCTGTTCATGCGGTCAATTTCAACAGCACATGTTCCTAAGAACGGGCAGCCCACGAGCGTTGAATAGTGAACCTTCCTTGGGAGTGGTGCCCTACCGGTAGACCACCATGCGAAGGGTCGAGACGAATGTCCGCGGCGGTGATCCATATTGTGGCGTGCCACCGCTGGCTCAATCCTGCGCCATGTTGTAAGGGCAATGTAAGTTCATTCCTACGCGCCTGCACTCCTGAAGGATAGCTTGTACTACCTAGATATATTTTGGCTTCTAGTGATGGGTGCTTTCACTAATTACACGTAACCTGCGGCTAGCTTCCGATATGCTGTTGTGCGCTAACGAAATTCAAGTGCGGACTGGTTGTAAGGTTGTGCAACAGTGGGAGCACAAACATGTGGAGGAGAGCAACCGGTGAATACTTGCTGTCGAGCCCTCTCGCGCAGAAGTGACCCGCGGTGTTGGCTTTAGGGCGCTACCTTCTCGAGGGAGAGGAACGTGAAGTCTTGATTGCGTTATTCTGATGGCATTTTGTCAAGAGAGGAGGTCCACCAACTTCATTTCACCTGCAAAAAACTGTGAACACACGACTATCCAACGCTGTCCAGAAGCCTGCCCGAGATCCACATGTGCTTTCAGCTCTCTACAGAAGAGGCAGAGGGACGCGTAGCGTGGACGTTGTAATCTACTTGGCGTCATGTATGGCTGATTGCTACCGTTCCACGCAGGTTGTAACTGAGCAGCTGCGCCAGCCTGCTAGCGGCTGAATGCATGTTTTTGAGCTGTCAACCCACTTTGCCGCTCCGTTGTACACTTCAGTAAGAAATCAACCAAAATCATGCAGAGTCTCAACGTGACTGAGAATGTACGCGCCAACGATTGAGTCAGTTGTTAAACATGTGGGCAGCCGTCTAGCTCGTACGCAGCATTGCAAACCGAACATAATAGGGAATAGACGTATTACGCTCAGTTGTCTGTAAATCACATGGTAGTTTGGAAAAACAGGTGCAGACACAGGGTAGTGCTTTCCTCAGTTAATAAACTCACTGGCCAGACTCTATTTTTTCTGTTGCGGGACAAGGTGACATCTGCGTAGATAGCAGATTCACTTCCATTTTTCGCAGACTGCCACGGGCTTTAAAGCGGTCCACAGCACGGTTTTCTGTGTGGCGCACATCTTTCAGTAGTGTTTTGTTCTCGTGTATAAGTGATGTAAACGGGGTCAACTTGCGTATGTCATTTTGTGGACTCGAACATTCGCGCTTACTCATTCTTTACTTTCACGATCTATGGAAATATGATTTCCTCGCTACATCAATGTAACACCAGCGTGCTCTTCCGGGATGGCGAAGGCCGTTGGAGGGCCGTCCACCCCCGTGTGTTACTCCATTACTAAAAGCGAGAGGTTTCCGCAGCTCGTCTAGGTGGTAGTATAACAAGTGCTGCCATGCGCACAATGACTTTGGTCGGCCATCTTCTTGTCGGTATAAGTGGTTACGCCGGTATAGACGAGACAAAAAGGGCAAAGTCTACATAACAAACGCATATCTATCTTCATATGAAAAGGAGCAGCGCCAATCGGTGAAAATGTCTGTCTACACAAGTAGTTGTGGTTCAGTATAGTGACATCATTACGTACATAGTCCAACATACGTAGGTGCAGCATCTACACCGCACGAGTGCAGGTGGATATGTGGTAAGAAAAGGCCCGCCTACTACACTTTCCAGATGCTCACATATATTAGTTTTTGCAGTGGCCTAGCCACCGCACTTGAACAATATCAGTATAGGAGGGGTAAGAGAGACCAGGACTTAAGTCAGTTCTCTTATGTATTCCATGTGTGCAAGAGCCTCAGACACACTAAGAATGCCAGACATCCTACGTTTGGTTTTGTAACGGTGATACCATGTTTGTGCAATACAAGTACTACTAGGGGGCTACCATCCTTGAATGTTATTGATAGGACTTGAGCGCAAAGACGTTAGTGGATATTACGCCCATCATTGTTTTGATGGTGGAACTAAGCTGCCGGAACATTACAGCTAGCAGCTACTATTACGAAAACATGCTGACAGAATAGCAGGTGATAGGCGAAAACACGCGTATGAAGCACGAAACACCCACCCGGGGCGCAATGAAGCTAGGATAATACATCAGGACCTCGTCTAAGCCTCATGTGAGTGTGTGTCCTATACTCATCACTGTGTCGTTTCTTCAGAAGTGCCGTAATTACATATGTAGGCAGCCTTCCGTGGTGATTTTCTCGGCTAGACTTACCACATCTCTCCCTCGACGACGCCCCGGAGAGCTCCGCACGGGTGCATGTGCGTGTGCGTGTGCGACAGCCCCCGCCCGTCGTCCATATAGACGCTGCCTTAGAGATCTACGAGAGATCCACGTTTGTGTTCTTGCCTGTAACTCAATGCGTAGAACATCTTCTCGCTTTTGCACATTTGGAGTAATGTAGCTATCGTACTCAATCCGGCTACAAACAAACGGTATCTTCGTGAAGACACAACCACACTGCATATCCCCGCATTCGCATCACCGAGAAAGAACTATCAACCCTAGTACTACTACTACTCCTACTACTAATCCTACTATACTAACACAGGCCCGTGTGAATCTTCATATTGCACACACACACACACACACACAAACGCGGTTGTCTCACCGTTTTGTACGCAGCTGTGCACAATGACGTACGTAAGTTCACAGACATTGCACATACATGCATTTGGACGGACAACCATCCACACATACACATGCACACACACGCACACATTTACACAACTACTGCACAAACCAGATGAAGTGGACGGAGGGTGACGCGGTTGCTCTCTGACTGCAAAGCACGACTGCATTGACTCGTGCCATCATTACTTACGCTTCTCTGCTGTTCATATATGAGTAGGTCTATTTCACTAGCATCTTCCGCCTTTCAAATTCACGCCACGTTTGTGTCGCCATACACCACAGCATTGCATGGAGCAGTCACAGCGTGTGTGCTTAATGCAGTGATTCAGAACAGCCTTGCAGCTCTGTGCCACAATACGTTTTACTCGTATATCCCTTCTCTCCTTTCAATTTTCCCTCTGTCGCTCTCACGTCTAAATCTCGTCTCTCCTTTTCGCTTTTTCTTCTGTCCTCGATTCTCCTTCTTCTTCTTCTTCCCCTTCTTTTCCTTTCTCCTTCTTCCTTTTCTTTTTCAGAAGTTCTTTATTACTCACTCCTCTAGGAAGGCCTATAACCAACCGCTTAATCC
>NW_026697388.1:0-36700 GCF_030435755.1 Ochotona princeps | reverse complement strand
AGCTAATTCAATCAAGGAAACACTGCATGTTGGTGAAGGGCATATTGAAGAAGGATCAGCCGAGTGGTTCTTGTGGGAGAACACCTCCATTTGGCTCACTAACTTCACACACCATCAGGCTTCCAAGCAGCTCTCAAGGAAACTCAGTTTTCACACTCTATGCTTAGTGCCCTTTGAGTGCATTATCTAGGAATGAACCTGGTAGAGCATCCCACACAAACGAATGCTCCACATGCGGGTTTCACATGCCACCAACTCCACATTCACAGGCAACTTCAGCGCCACAGCCGTTTTCAGATAGCCCTCAATGCAAAGGCTCTAGACGCAAATATTGGTGTGAGAGCTAATTCAATCAAGGAAACATTGCATGTTGGTGAAGGGCATATTGAAGAAGGATCAGCCGAGTGGTTCTTGTGTGAGAACAACTCCATTTGGCTCACTAACTTCACACACCATCAGGCTTCCAAGCAGCTCTCAAGGAAACTCAGTTTTCACACTCTATGCTTAGTGCTCTTTGAGTGCATTATCTAGGAATGAACCTGGTAGAGCATCCCACACAAACGAATGCTCCACATGCGGGTTTCACATGCCACCCACTCCACATTCACAGGCAACTTCAGCGCCACAGCCGTTTTCAGATAGCCCTCAATGCAAAGGCTCTAGACGCAAATATTGGTGTGAGAGCTAATTCAATCAAGGAAACACTGCATGTTGGTGAAGGGCATATTGAAGAAGGATCAGCCGAGTGGTTCTTGTGGGAGAACAACTCCATTTGGCTCACTAACTTCACACACCATCAGGCTTCCAAGCAGCTCTCAAGGAAACTCAGTTTTCACACTCTATGCTTAGTGCCCTTTGAGTGCATTATCTAGGAATGAACCTGGTAGAGCATCCCACACAAACGAATGCTCCACATGCGGGTTTCACATGCCACCAACTCCACATTCACAGGCAACTTCAGCGCCACAGCCGTTTTCAGATAGCCCTCAATGCAAAGGCTCTAGACGCAAATATTGGTGTGAGAGCTAATTCAATCAAGGAAACACTGCATGTTGGTGAAGGGCATATTGAAGAAGGATCAGCCGAGTGGTTCTTGTGGGAGAACAACTCCATTTGGCTCACTAACTTCACACACCATCAGGCTTCCAAGCAGCTCTCAAGGAAACTCAGTTTTCACACTCTATGCTTAGTGCCCTTTGAGTGCATTATCTAGGAATGAACCTGGTAGAGCATCCCACACAAACGAATGCTCCACATGCGGGTTTCACATGCCACCAACTCCACATTCACAGGCAACTTCAGCGCCACAGCCGTTTTCAGATAGCCCTCAATGCAAAGGCTCTAGACGCAAATATTGGTGTGAGAGCTAATTCAATCAAGGAAACACTGCATGTTGGTGAAGGGCATATTGAAGAAGGATCAGCTGAGTGGTTCTTGTGGGAGAACAACTCCATTTGGCTCACTAACTTCACACACCATCAGGCTTCCAAGCAGCTCTCAAGGAAACTCAGTTTTCACACTCTATGCTTAGTGCCCTTTCACTGCATTATCTAGGAATGAACCTGGTAGAGCATCCCACACAAACGAATGCTCCACATGCGGGTTTCACATGCCACCAACTTCACATTCACAGGCAACTTCAGCGCCACAGCCGTTTTCAAATAGCCCTCAATGCAAAGGCTCTAGACGCAAATATTGGTGTGAGAGCTAATTCAATCAAGGAAACACTGCATGTTGGTGAAGGGCATATTGAAGAAGGATCAGCCGAGTGGTTCTTGTGGGAGAACAACTCCATTTGGCTCACTAACTTCACACACCATCAGGCTTCCAAGCAGCTCTCAAGGAAACTCAATTTTCACACTCTATGCTTAGTGCTCTTTGTGTGCCTAGGACTGAAATGAATCTTGGTCAGAATCCCACACAAACGAATGCTCCACATGCGAGTTTCACATGCCACCAACTCCACATTTACAGGCAACTTCAGCGCCACAGCCGTTTTCAGATAGCCCTTAATGCAAAGGCTCTAGACGCAAATATTGGTGTGAGAGCTAATTCAATCAAGGAAACACTGCATGTTGGTGAAGGGCATATTGAAGAAGGATCAGCCGAGTGGTTCTTGTGGGAGAACAACTCCATTTGGCTCACTAACTTCACACACCATCAGGCTTCCAAGCAGCTCTCAAGGAAACTCAGTTTTCACACTCTATGCTTAGTGCCCTTTAACTGCATTATCTAGGAATGAACCTGGTAGAGCATCCCACACAAACGAGTGCTCCACATGCGGGTTTCACATGCCACCAACTCCACATTCACAGGCAACTTCAGCGCCACAGCCGTTTTCAGATAGCCCTCAATGCAAAGGCTCTAGACGCAAATATTGGTGTGAGAGCTAATTCAATCAAGGAAACACTGCATGTTGGTGAAGGGCATATTGAAGAAGGATCAGCCGAGTGGTTCTTGTGGGAGAACAACTCCATTTGGCTCACTAACTTCACACACCATCAGGCTTCCAAGCAGCTCTCAAGGAAACTCAGTTTTCACACTCTATGCTTAGTGCCCTTTGACTGCATTATCTAGGAATGAACCTGGTAGAGCATCCCACACAAACGAATGCTCCACATGCGGGTTTGACATGCCACCAACTCCACATTCACAGGCAACTTCAGCGCCACAGCCGTTTTCAGATAGCCCTCAATGCAAAGGCTCTAGACGCAAATATTGGTGTGAGAGCTAATTCAATCAAGGAAACACTGCATGTTGGTGAAGGGCATATTGAAGAAGGATCAGCCGAGTGGTTCTTGTGGGAGAACAACTCCATTTGGCTCACTAACTTCACACACCATCAGGCTTCCAAGCAGCTCTCAAGGAAACTCAGTTTTCCACACTCTATGCTTAGTGCCCTTTGACTGCATTATCTAGGAATGAACCTGGTAGAGCATCCCACACAAACGAATGCTCCACATGCGGGTTTCACATGCCACCCCACTCCACATTCACAGGCAACTTCAGCGCCACAGCCGTTTTCAGATAGCCCTCAATGCAAAGGCTCTAGACGCAAATATTGGTGTGAGAGCTAATTCAATCAAGGAAACACTGCATGTTGGTGAAGGGGCATATTGAAGAAGGATCAGCCGAGTGGTTCTTGTGGGAGAACAGCTCCATTTGGCTCACTAACTTCACACACCATCAGGCTTCCAAGCAGCTCTCAAGGAAACTCAGTTTTCACACTCTATGCTTAGTGCCCTTTGACTGCATTATCTAGGAATGAACCTGGTAGAGCATCCCACACAAACGAATGCTCCACATGCGGGTTTCACATGCCACCAACTCCACATTCACAGGCAACTTCAGCGCCACAGCCGTTTTCAGATAGCCCTCAATGCAAAGGCTCTAGACGCAAGTATTGGTGTGAGAGCTAATTCAATCAAGGAAACACTTGCATGTTGGTGAAGGGCATATTGAAGAAGGATCAGCCGAGTGGTTCTTGTGGGAGAACAACTCCATTTGGCTCACTAACTTCACACACCATCAGGCTTCCAAGCAGCTCTCAAGGAAACTCAGTTTTCACACTCTATGCTTAGTGCCCTTTGACTGCATTATCTAGGAATGAACCTGGTAGAGCATCCCACACAAACGAATGCTCCACATGCGGGTTTCACATGCCACCAACTCCACATTCACAGGCAACTTCAGCGCCACAGCCGTTTTCAGATAGCCCTCAATGCAAAGGCTCTAGACGCAAATATTGGTGTGAGAGCTAATTCAATCAAGGAAACACTGCATGTTGGTGAAGGGCATATTGAAGAAGGATCAGCCGAGTGGTTCTTGTGGGAGAACAACTCCATTTGGCTCACTAACTTCACACACCATCAGGCTTCCAAGCAGCTCTCAAGGAAACTCAGTTTTCACACTCTATGCTTAGTGCCCTTTGAGTGCATTATCTAGGAATGAACCTGGTAGAGCATCCCACACAAACGAATGCTCCACATGCGGGTTTCACATGCCACCAACTCCACATTCACAGGCAACTTCAGCGCCACAGCCGTTTTCAGATAGCCCTCAATGCAAAGGCTCTAGACGCAAATATTGGTGTGAGAGCTAATTCAATCAAGGAAACACTGCATGTTGGTGAAGGGCATATTGAAGAAGGATCAGCCGAGTGGTTCTTGTGGGAGAACAACTCCATTTGGCTCACTAACTTCACACACCATCAGGCTTCCAAGCAGCTCTCAAGGAAACTCAGTTTTCACACTCTATGCTTAGTGCCCTTTGAGTGCATTATCTAGGAATGAACCTGGTAGAGCATCCCACACAAATGAATGCTCCACATGCGGG
Organism: Ochotona princeps; assembly: GCF_030435755.1. Taxonomy (NCBI): domain Eukaryota; kingdom Metazoa; phylum Chordata; class Mammalia; order Lagomorpha; family Ochotonidae; genus Ochotona; species Ochotona princeps. Next base: position 32,365 of record NW_026697388.1, on the reverse strand, counting down.
TTTCACATGCCACCAACTCCACATTCACAGGCAACTTCAGCGCCACAGCCGTTTTCAGATAGCCCTCAATGCAAAGGCTCTAGACGCAAATATTGGTGTGAGAGCTAATTCAATCAAGGAAACACTGCATGTTGGTGAAGGGCATATTGAAGAAGGATCAGCTGAGTGGTTCTTGTGGGAGAACAACTCCATTTGGCTCACTAACTTCACACACCATCAGGCTTCCAAGCAGCTCTCAAGGAAACTCAGTTTTCACACTCTATGCTTAGTGCCCTTTGAGTGCATTATCTAGGAATGAACCTGGTAGAGCATCCCACACAAACGAATGCTCCACATGCGGGTTTCACATGCCACCAACTCCACATTCACAGGCAACTTCAGCGCCACAGCCGTTTTCAAATAGCCCTCAATGCAAAGGCTGTAGACGCAAATATTGGTGTGAGAGCTAATTCAATCAAGGAAACACTGCATGTTGGTGAAGGGCATATTGAAGAAGGATCAGCCGAAGTGGTTCTTGTGGGAGAACAACTCCATTTGGCTCACTAACTTCACACACCATCAGGCTTCCAAGCAGCTCTCAAGGAAACTCAATTTTCACACTCTATGCTTAGTGCTCTTTGTGTGCCTAGGACTGAAATGAATCTTGGTCAGAATCCCACACAAACGAATGCTCCACATGCGGGTTTCACATGCCACCAACTCCACATTTACAGGCAACTTCAGCGCCACAGCCGTTTTCAGATAGCCCTTAATGCAAAGGCTCTAGACGCAAATATTGGTGTGAGAGCTAATTCAATCAAGGAAACACTGCATGTTGGTGAAGGGCATATTGAAGAAGGATCAGCCGAGTGGTTCTTGTGGGAGAACAACTCCATTTGGCTCACTAACTTCACACACCATCAGGCTTCCAAGCAGCTCTCAAGGAAACTCAGTTTTCACACTCTATGCTTAGTGCCCTTTGAGTGCATTATCTAGGAATGAACCTGGTAGAGCATCCCACACAAATGAATGCTCCACATGCGGGTTTCACATGCCACCAACTCCACATTCACAGGCAACTTCAGCGCCACAGCCGTTTTCAGATAGCCCTCAATGCAAAGGCTCTAGACGCAAATATTGGTGTGAGAGCTAATTCAATCAAGGAAACACTGCATGTTGGTGAAGGGCATATTGAAGAAGGATCAGCTGAGTGGTTCTTGTGGGAGAACAACTCCATTTGGCTCACTAACTTCACACACCATCAGGCTTCCAAGCAGCTCTCAAGGAAACTCAGTTTTCACACTCTATGCTTAGTGCCCTTTGAGTGCATTATCTAGGAATGAACCTGGTAGAGCATCCCACACAAACGAATGCTCCACATGCGGGTTTCACATGCCACCAACTCCACATTCACAGGCAACTTCAGCGCCACAGCCGTTTTCAAATAGCCCTCAATGCAAAGGCTGTAGACGCAAATATTGGTGTGAGAGCTAATTCAATCAAGGAAACACTGCATGTTGGTGAAGGGCATATTGAAGAAGGATCAGCCGAGTGGTTCTTGTGGGAGAACAACTCCATTTGGCTCACTAACTTCACACACCCATCAGGCTTCCAAGCAGCTCTCAAGGAAACTCAATTTTCACACTCTATGCTTAGTGCTCTTTGTGTGCCTAGGACTGAAATGAATCTTGGTCAGAATCCCACACAAACGAATGCTCCACATGCGGGTTTCACATGCCACCAACTCCACATTTACAGGCAACTTCAGCGCCACAGCCGTTTTCAGATAGCCCTTAATGCAAAGGCTCTAGACGCAAATATTGGTGTGAGAGCTAATTCAATCAAGGAAACACTGCATGTTGGTGAAGGGCATATTGAAGAAGGATCAGCCGAGTGGTTCTTGTGGGAGAACAACTCCATTTGGCTCACTAACTTCACACACCATCAGGCTTCCAAGCAGCTCTCAAGGAAACTCAGTTTTCACACTCTATGCTTAGTGCCCTTTAACTGCATTATCTAGGAATGAACCTGGTAGAGCATCCCACACAAACGAGTGCGCAACATGCGGGTTTGACATGCCACCAACTCCACATTCACAGGCAACTTCAGCGCCACAGCCGTTTTCAGATAGCCCTCAATGCAAAGGCTCTAGACGCAAATATTGGTGTGAGAGCTAATTCAATCAAGGAAACACTGCATGTTGGTGAAGGGCATATTGAAGAAGGATCAGCCGAGTGGTTCTTGTGGGAGAACAACTCCATTTGGCTCACTAACTTCACACACCATCAGGCTTCCAAGCAGCTCTCAAGGAAACTCAGTTTTCACACTCTATGCTTAGTGCCCTTTGAGTGCATTATCTAGGAATGAACCTGGTAGAGCATCCCACACAAACGAATGCTCCACATGCGGGTTTGACATGCCACCAACTCCACATTCACAGGCAACTTCAGCGCCACAGCCGTTTTAAGATAGCCCTCAATGCAAAGGCTCTAGACGCAAATATTGGTGTGAGAGCTAATTCAATCAAGGAAACACTGCATGTTGGTGAAGGGCATATTGAAGAAGGATCAGCCGAGTGGTTCTTGTGGGAGAACAACTCCATTTGGCTCACTAACTTCACACACCATCAGGCTTCCAAGCAGCTCTCAAGGAAACTCAGTTTTCACACTCTATGCTTAGTGCCCTTTGAGTGCATTATCTAGGAATGAACCTGGTAGAGCACCCACACAAACGAATGCTCCACATGCGGGTTTCACATGCCACCCACTCCACATTCACAGGCAACTTCAGCGCCACAGCCGTTTTCAGATAGCCCTCAATGCAAAGGCTCTAGACGCAAATATTGGTGTGAGAGCTAATTCAATCAAGGAAACACTGCATGTTGGTGAAGGGCATATTGAAGAAGGATCAGCCGAGTGGTTCTTGTGGGAGAACAGCTCCATTTGGCTCACTAACTTCACACACCATCAGGCTTCCAAGCAGCTCTCAAGGAAACTCAGTTTTCACACTCTATGCTTAGTGCCCTTTGAGTGCATTATCTAGGAATGAACCTGGTAGAGCACCCACACAAACGAATGCTCCACATGCGGGTTTCACATGCCACCCCACTCCACATTCACAGGCAACTTCAGCGCCACAGCCGTTTTCAGATAGCCCTCAATGCAAAGGCTCTAGACGCAAATATTGGTGTGAGAGCTAATTCAATCAAGGAAACACTGCATGTTGGTGAAGGGCATATTGAAGAAGGATCAGCCGAGTGGTTCTTGTGGGAGAACAACTCCATTTGGCTCACTAACTTCACACACCATCAGGCTTCCAAGCAGCTCTCAAGGAAACTCAGTTTTCACACTCTATGCTTAGTGCCCTTTGAGTGCATTATCTAGGAATGAACCTGGTAGAGCAATCCCACACAAACGAATGCTCCACATGCGGGTTTCACATGCCACCAACTCCACATTCACAGGCAACTTCAGCGCCACAGCCGTTTTCAGATAGCCCTCAATGCAAAGGCTCTAGACGCAAGTATTGGTGTGAGAGCTAATTCAATCAAGGAAACACTGCATGTTGGTGAAGGGCATATTGAAGAAGGATCAGCCGAGTGGTTCTTGTGGGAGAACAACTCCATTTGGCTCACTAACTTCACACACCATCAGGCTTCCAAGCAGCTCTCAAGGAAACTCAGTTTTCACACTCTATGCTTAGTGCCCTTTGAGTGCATTATCTAGGAATGAACCTGGTAGAGCATCCCACACAAACGAATGCTCCACATGCGGGTTTGACATGCCACCAACTCCACATTCACAGGCAACTTCAGCGCCACAGCCGTTTTCAGATAGCCCTCAATGCAAAGGCTCTAGACGCAAATATTGGTGTGAGAGCTAATTCAATCAAGGAAACACTGCATGTTGGTGAAGGGCATATTGAAGAAGGATCAGCTGAGTGGTTCTTGTGGGAGAACAACTCCATTTGGCTCACTAACTTCACACACCATCAGGCTTCCAAGCAGCTCTCAAGGAAACTCAGTTTTCACACTCTATGCTTAGTGCCCTTTGAGTGCATTATCTAGGAATGAACCTGGTAGAGCATCCCACACAAACGAATGCTCCACATGCGGGTTTCACATGCCACCAACTCCACATTCACAGGCAACTTCAGCGCCACAGCCGTTTTCAAATAGCCCTCAATGCAAAGGCTCTAGACGCAAATATTGGTGTGAGAGCTAATTCAATCAAGGAAACACTGCATGTTGGTGAAGGGCATATTGAAGAAGGATCAGCCGAGTGGTTCTTGTGGGAGAACAACTCCATTTGGCTCACTAACTTCACACACCATCAGGCTTCCAAGCAGCTCTCAAGGAAACTCAATTTTCACACTCTATGCTTAGTGCTCTTTGTGTGCCTAGGACTGAAATGAATCTTGGTCAGAATCCCACACAAACGAATGCTCCACATGCGGGTTTCACATGCCACCAACTCCACATTTACAGGCAACTTCAGCGCCACAGCCGTTTTCAGATAGCCCTTAATGCAAAGGCTCTAGACGCAAATATTGGTGTGAGAGCTAATTCAATCAAGGAAACACTGCATGTTGGTGAAGGGCATATTGAAGAAGGATCAGCCGAGTGGTTCTTGAGGGAGAACAACTCCATTTGGCTCACTAACTTCACACACCATCAGGCTTCCAAGCAGCTCTCAAGGAAACTCAGTTTTCACACTCTATGCTTAGTGCCCTTTAACTGCATTATCTAGGAATGAACCTGGTAGAGCATCCCACACAAACGAGTGCTCCACATGCGGGTTTGACATGCCACCAACTCCACATTCACAGGCAACTTCAGCGCCACAGCCGTTTTCAGATAGCCCTCAATGCAAAGGCTCTAGACGCAAATATTGGTGTGAGAGCTAATTCAATCAAGGAAACACTGCATGTTGGTGAAGGGCATATTGAAGAAGGATCAGCCGAGTGGTTCTTGTGGGAGAACAACTCCATTTGGCTCACTAACTTCACACACCATCAGGCTTCCAAGCAGCTCTCAAGGAAACTCAGTTTTCACACTCTATGCTTAGTGCCCTTTGAGTGCATTATCTAGGAATGAACCTGGTAGAGCATCCCACACAAACGAATGCTCCACATGCGGGTTTCACATGCCACCAACTCCACATTCACAGGCAACTTCAGCGCCACAGCCGTTTTCAGATAGCCCTCAATGCAAAGGCTCTAGACGCAAATATTGGTGTGAGAGCTAATTCAATCAAGGAAACACTGCATGTTGGTGAAGGGCATATTGAAGAAGGATCAGCCGAGTGGTTCTTGTGGGAGAACAACTCCATTTGGCTCACTAACTTCACACACAATCAGGCTTCCAAGCAGCTCTCAAGGAAACTCAGTTTTCACACTCTATGCTTAGTGCCCTTTGAGTGCATTATCTAGGAATGAACCTGGTAGAGCATCCCACACAAACGAATGCTCCACATGCGGGTTTCACATGCCACCAACTCCACATTCACAGGCAACTTCAGCGCCACAGCCGTTTTCAGATAGCCCTCAATGCAAAGGCTCTAGACGCAAATATTGGTGTGAGAGCTAATTCAATCAAGGAAACAATGCATGTTGGTGAAGGGCATATTGAAGAAGGACCAGCCGAGTGGTTCTTGTGGGAGAACAACTCCATTTGGCTCACTAACTTCACACACCATCAGGCTTCCAAGCAGCTCTCAAGGAAACTCAGTTTTCACACTCTATGCTTAGTTCCCTTTGAGTGCATTATCTAGGAATGAACCTGGTAGAGCATCCCACACAAACGAATGCTCCACATGCGGGTTTCACATGCCACCAACTCCACATTCACAGGCAACTTCAGCGCCACAGCTGTTTCCAGATAGCCCTCAATGCAAAGTTTCTAGACGCAAATATTGGTGTGAGAGCTAATTCAATCAAGGAAACACTGCATGTTGGTGAAGGGCATAAGGAAGAAGGATCAGCAGAGTGGTTCTTGTGGGAGAACAACTCCATTTGGCTCACTAACTTCACACACCATCAGGCTTCCAAGCAGCTCTCAAGGAAACTCAGTTTTCACACTCTATGCTTAGTGCCCTTTGAGTGCATTATCTAGGAATGAACCTGGTAGAGCATACCACACAAACGAATGCTCCACATGCGGGTTTCACATGCCACCAACTCCACATTCACAGGCAACTTCAGCGCCACAGCCGTCTTCAGATAGCCCTCAATGCAAAGCCTCTAGACGCAAATATTGGTGTGAGAGGTAATTCAATCAAGGAAACACTGCATGTTGGTGAAGGGCATATTGAAGAAGGATCAGCCGAGTGGTTCTTGTGGGAGAACAACTCCATTTGGCTCACTAACTTCACACACCATCAGGCTTCCAAGCAGCTCTCAAGGAAACTCAATTTTCACACTCTATGCTTAGTGCTCTTTGTGTGCCTAGGACTGAAATGAATCTTGGTCAGAATCCCACACAAACGAATGCTCCACATGCGGGTTTCACATGCCACCAACTCCACATTCACAGGCAACTTCAGCGCCACAGCCGTTTTCAGATAGCCCTTAATGCAAAGGCTCTAGACGCAAATATTGGTGTGAGAGCTAATTCAATCAAGGAAACACTGCATGTTGGTGAAGGGCATATTGAAGAAGGATCAGCCGAGTGGTTCTTCTGGGAGAACAACTCCATTTGGCTCACTAACTTCACACACCATCAGGCTTCCAAGCAGCTCTCAAGGAAACTCAGTTTTCACACTCTATGCTTAGTGCCCTTTGAGTGCATTATCTAGGAATGAATCTGGTAGAGCATCCCACACAAACGAATGCTCCACATGCGGGTTTCACATGCCACCAACTCCACATTCACAGGCAACTTCAGCGCCACAGCCGTTTTCAGATAGCCCTCAATGCAAAGGCTCTAGACGCAAGTATTGGTGTGAGAGCTAATTCAATCAAGGAAACACTGCATGTTGGTGAAGGGCATATTGAAGAAGGATCAGCCGAGTGGTTCTTGTGGGAGAACAACTCCATTTGGCTCACTAACTTCACACACCATCAGGCTTCCAAGCAGCTCTCAAGGAAACTCAGTTTTCACACTCTATGCTTAGTGCCCTTTGAGTGCATTATCTAGGAATGAACCTGGTAGAGCATCCCACACAAACGAATGCTCCACATGCGGGTTTCACATGCCACCAACTCCACATTCACAGGCAACTTCAGCGCCACAGCCGTTTTCAGATAGCCCTCAATGCAAAGGCTCTAGACGCAAATATTGGTGTGAGAGCTAATTCAATCAAGGAAACACTGCATGTTGGTGAAGGGCATATTGAAGAAGGATCAGCCGAGTGGTTCTTGTGGGAGAACAACTCCATTTGGCTCACTAACTTCACACACCATCAGGCTTCCAAGCAGCTCTCAAGGAAACTCAGTTTTCACACTCTATGCTTAGTGCCCTTTGAGTGCATTATCTAGGAATGAATCTGGTAGAGCATCCCACACAAACGAATGCTCCACATGCGGGTTTCACATGCCACCAACTCCACATTCACAGGCAACTTCAGCGCCACAGCCGTTTTCAGATAGCCCTCAATGCAAAGGCTCTAGACGCAAGTATTGGTGTGAGAGCTAATTCAATCAAGGAAACACTGCATGTTGGTGAAGGGCATATTGAAGAAGGATCAGCCGAGTGGTTCTTGTGGGAGAACAACTCCATTTGGCTCACTAACTTCACACACCATCAGGCTTCCAAGCAGCTCTCAAGGAAACTCAGTTTTCACACTCTATGCTTAGTGCCCTTTGAGTGCATTATCTAGGAATGAACCTGGTAGAGCATCCCACACAAATGAATGCTCCACATGCGGGTTTCACATGCCACCAACTCCACATTCACAGGCAACTTCAGCGCCACAGCCGTTTTCAGATAGCCCTCAATGCAAAGGCTCTAGACGCAAATATTGGTGTGAGAGCTAATTCAATCAAGGAAACACTGCATGTTGGTGAAGGGCATATTGAAGAAGGATCAGCCGAGTGGTTCTTGTGGGAGAACAACTCCATTTGGCTCACTAACTTCACACACCATCAGGCTTCCAAGCAGCTCTCAAGGAAACTCAGTTTTCACACTCTATGCTTAGTGCCCTTTGAGTGCATTATCTAGGAATGAACCTGGTAGAGCATCCCACACAAACGAATGCTCCACATGCGGGTTTCACATGCCACCAACTCCACATTCACAGGCAACTTCAGCGCCACAGCCGTTTTCAGATAGCCCTCAATGCAAAGGCTCTAGACACAAATATTGGTGTGAGAGCTAATTCAATCAAGGAAACACTGCATGTTGGTGAAGGGCATATTGAAGAAGGATCAGCCGAGTGGTTCTTGTGGGAGAACAACTCCATTTGGCTCACTAACTTCACACACCATCAGGCTTCCAAGCAGCTCTCAAGGAAACTCAGTTTTCACACTCTATGCTTAGTGCCCTTTGAGTGCATTATCTAGGAATGAACCTGGTAGAGCATCCCACACAAACGAATGCTCCACATGCGGGTTTCACATGCCACCAACTCCACATTCACAGGCAACTTCAGCGCCACAGCCGTTTTCAGATAGCCCTCAATGCAAAGGCTCTAGACGCAAATATTGGTGTGAGAGCTAATTCAATCAAGGAAACACTGCATGTTGGTGAAGGGCATATTGAAGAAGGATCAGCCGAGTGGTTCTTGTGGGAGAACAACTCCATTTGGCTCACTAACTTCACACACCATCAGGCTTCCAAGCAGCTCTCAAGGAAACTCAGTTTTCACACTCTATGCTTAGTGCCCTTTGAGTGCATTATCTAGGAATGAACCTGGTAGAGCATCCCACACAAACGAATGCTCCACATGCGGGTTTCACATGCCACCAACTCCACATTCACAGGCAACTTCAGCGCCACAGCCGTTTTCAGATAGCCCTCAATGCAAAGGCTCTAGACGCAAATATTGGTGTGAGAGCTAATTCAATCAAGGAAACACTGCATGTTGGTGAAGGGCATATTGAAGAAGGATCAGCCGAGTGGTTCTTGTGGGAGAACAACTCCATTTGGCTCACTAACTTCACACACCATCAGGCTTCCAAGCAGCTCTCAAGGAAACTCAGTTTTCACACTCTATGCTTAGTGCCCTTTGAGTGCATTATCTAGGAATGAACCTGGTAGAGCATCCCACACAAACGAATGCTCCACATGCGGGTTTCACATGCCACCAACTCCACACTCACAGGCAAATTCAGCGCCACAGCCGTTTTCAGATAGCCCTCAATGCAAAGGCTCTAGACGCAAGTATTTGTGTGAGAGCTAATTCAATCAAGGAAACACTGCATGTTGGTGAAGGGCATATTGAAGAAGGATCAGCCGAGTGGTTCTTGTGGGAGAACAACTCCATTTGGCTCACTAACTTCACACACCATCAGGCTTCCAAGCAGCTCTCAAGGAAACTCAGTTTTCACACTCTATGCTTAGTGCCCTTTGACTGCATTATCTAGGAATGAACCTGGTAGAGCATCCCACACAAACGAATGCTCCACATGCGGGTTTCACATGCCACCAACTCCACACTCACAGGCAACTTCAGCGCCACAGCCGTTTTCAGATAGCCCTCAATGCAAAGGCTCTAGACGCAAATATTGGTGTGAGAGCTAATTCAATCAAGAAAACACTGCATGTTGGTGAAGGACATATTGAAGATGGATCAGCCGAGTGGTTCTTGTGGGAGAACAACTCCATTTGGCTCACTAACTTCACACACCATCAGGCTTCCAAGCAGCTCTCAAGGAAACTCAGTTTTCACACTCTATGCTTAGTGCCCTTTGAGTGCATTATCTAGGAATGAACCTGGTAGAGCATCCCACACAAACGAATGCTCCACATGCGGGTTTCACATGCCACCAACTCCACACTCACAGGCAACTTCAGCGCCACAGCCGTTTTCAGATAGCCCTCAATGCAAAGGCTCTAGACGCAAATATTGGTGTGAGAGCTAATTCAATCAAGGAAACACTGCATGTTGGTGAAGGGCATATTGAAGAAGGATCAGCCGAGTGGTTCTTGTGGGAGAACAACTCCATTGGCTCACTAACTTCACACACCATCAGGCTTCCAAGCAGCTCTCAAGGAAACTCAGTTTTCACACTCTATGCTTAGTGCCCTTTGAGTGCATTATCTAGGAATGAACCTGGTAGAGCATCCCACACAAACGAATGCTCCACATGCGGGTTTCACATGCCACCAACTCCACATTCACAGGCAACTTCAGCGCCACAGCCGTTTTCAGATAGCCCTCAATGCAAAGGCTCTAGACGCAAATATTGGTGTGAGAGCTAATTCAATCAAGGAAACACTGCATGTTGGTGAAGGGCATATTGAAGAAGGATCAGCCGAGTGGTTCTTGTGGGAGAACAACTCCATTTGGCTCACTAACTTCACACACAATCAGGCTTCCAAGCAGCTCTCAAGGAAACTCAGTTTTCACACTCTATGCTTAGTGCCCTTTGAGTGCATTATCTAGGAATGAACATGGTAGAGCATCCCACACAAACGAATGCTACACATGCGGGATTCACATGCCACCAACTCCACATTCACAGGCAACTTCAGCGCCACAGCCGTTTTCAGATAGCCCTCAATGCAAAGGCTCTAGACGCAAATATTGGTGTGAGAGCTAATTCAATCAAGGAAACACTGCATGTTGGTGAAGGGCATATTGAAGAAGGATCAGCCGAGTGGTTCTTGTGGGAGAACAGCTCCATTTGGCTCACTAACTTCACACACCTTCAGGCTTCCAAGCAGCTCTCAAGGAAACTCAGTTTTCACACTCTATGCTTAGTGCCCTTTGAGTGCATTATCTAGGAATGAACCTGGTAGAGCATCCCACACAAACGAATGCTCCACATGCGGGTTTCACATGCCACCAACTCCACATTCACAGGCAACTTCAGCGCCACAGCCGTTTTCAGATAGCCCTCAATGCAAAGGCTCTAGACGCAAGTATTGGTGTGAGAGCTAATTCAATCAAGGAAACACTGCATGTTGGTGAAGGGCATATTGAAGAAGGATCAGCCGGAGTGGTTCTTGTGGGAGAACAACTCCATTTGGCTCACTAACTTCACACACCATCAGGCTTCCAAGCAGCTCTCAAGGAAACTCAGTTTTCACACTCTATGCTTAGTGCCCTTTGAGTGCATTATCTAGGAATGAACCTGGTAGAGCATCCCACACAAACGAATGCTCCACATGCGGGTTTCACATGCCACCAACTCCACATTCACAGGCAACTTCAGCGCCACAGCCGTTTTCAGATAGCCCTCAATGCAAAGGCTCTAGACGCAAATATTGGTGTGAGAGCTAATTCAATCAAGGAAACATTGCATGTTGGTGAAGGGCATATTGAAGAAGGATCAGCCGAGTGGTTCTTGTGTGAGAACAACTCCATTTGGCTCACTAACTTCACACACCATCAGGCTTCCAAGCAGCTCTCAAGGAAACTCAGTTTTCACACTCTATGCTTAGTGCTCTTTGAGTGCATTATCTAGGAATGAACCTGGTAGAGCATCCCACACAAATGAATGCTCCACATGCGGGTTTCACATGCCACCAACTCCACATTCACAGGCAACTTCAGCGCCACAGCCGTTTTCAGATAGCCCTCAATGCAAAGGCTCTAGACGCAAATATTGGTGTGAGAGCTAATTCAATCAAGGAAACACTGCATGTTGGTGAAGGGCATATTGAAGAAGGATCAGCCGAGTGGTTCTTGTGGGAGAACAACTCCATTTGGCTCACTAACTTCACACACCATCAGGCTTCCAAGCAGCTCTCAAGGAAACTCAGTTTTCACACTCTATGCTTAGTGCCCTTTGAGTGCATTATCAAGGAATGAACCTGGTAGAGCATCCCACACAAACGAATGCTCCACATGCGGGTTTCACATGCCACCAACTCCACATTCACAGGCAACTTCAGCGCCACAGCCGTTTTCAGATAGCCCTCAATGCAAAGGCTCTAGACGCAAATATTGGTGTGAGAGCTAATTCAATCAAGGAAACACTGCATGTTGGTGAAGGGCATATTGAAGAAGGATCAGCCGAGTGGTTCTTGTGGGAGAACAACTCCATTTGGCTCACTAACTTCACACACCATCAGGCTTCCAAGCAGCTCTCAAGGAAACTCAGTTTTCACACTCTATGCTTAGTGCCCTTTGAGTGCATTATCTAGGAATGAACCTGGTAGAGCATCCCACACAAACGAATGCTCCACATGCGGGTTTCACATGCCACCAACTCCACATTCACAGGCAACTTCAGCGCCACAGCCGTTTTCAGATAGCCCTCAATGCAAAGGCTCTAGACGCAAATATTGGTGTGAGAGCTAATTCAATCAAGGAAACACTGCATGTTGGTGAAGGGCATATTGAAGAAGGATCAGCTGAGTGGTTCTTGTGGGAGAACAACTCCATTTGGCTCACTAACTTCACACACCATCAGGCTTCCAAGCAGCTCTCAAGGAAACTCAGTTTTCACACTCTATGCTTAGTGCCCTTTGAGTGCATTATCTAGGAATGAACCTGGTAGAGCATCCCACACAAACGAATGCTCCACATGCGGGTTTCACATGCCACCAACTCCACATTCACAGGCAACTTCAGCGCCACAGCCGTTTTCAAATAGCCCTCAATGCAAAGGCTGTAGACGCAAATATTGGTGTGAGAGCTAATTCAATCAAGGAAACACTGCATGTTGGTGAAGGGCATATTGAAGAAGGATCAGCCGAGTGGTTCTTGTGGGAGAACAACTCCATTTGGCTCACTAACTTCACACACCATCAGGCTTCCAAGCAGCTCTCAAGGAAACTCAATTTTCACACTCTATGCTTAGTGCTCTTTGTGTGCCTAGGACTGAAATGAATCTTGGTCAGAATCCCACACAAACGAATGCTCCACATGCGGGTTTCACATGCCACCAACTCCACATTTACAGGCAACTTCAGCGCCACAGCCGTTTTCAGATAGCCCTTAATGCAAAGGCTCTAGACGCAAATATTGGTGTGAGAGCTAATTCAATCAAGGAAACACTGCATGTTGGTGAAGGGCATGTTGAAGAAGGATCAGCCGAGTGGTTCTTGTGGGAGAACAACTCCATTTGGCTCACTAACTTCACACACCATCAGGCTTCCAAGCAGCTCTCAAGGAAACTCAGTTTTCACACTCTATGCTTAGTGCCCTTTGAGTGCATTATCTAGGAATGAATCTGGTAGAGCATCCCACACAAACGAATGCTCCACATGCGGGTTTCACATGCCACCAACTCCACATTCACAGGCAACTTCAGCGCCACAGCCGTTTTCAGATAGCCCTCAATGCAAAGGCTCTAGACGCAAGTATTGGTGTGAGAGCTAATTCAATCAAGGAAACACTGCATGTTGGTGAAGGGCATATTGAAGAAGGATCAGCCGAGTGGTTCTTGTGGGAGAACAACTCCATTTGGCTCACTAACTTCACACACCATCAGGCTTCCAAGCAGCTCTCAAGGAAACTCAGTTTTCACACTCTATGCTTAGTGCCCTTTGAGTGCATTATCTAGGAATGAACCTGGTAGAGCATCCCACACAAACGAATGCTCCACATGCGGGTTTCACATGCCACCAACTCCACATTCACAGGCAACTTCAGCGCCACAGCCGTTTTCAGATAGCCCTCAATGCAAAGGCTCTAGACGCAAATATTGGTGTGAGAGCTAATTCAATCAAGGAAACACTGCATGTTGGTGAAGGGCATATTGAAGAAGGATCAGCCGAGTGGTTCTTGTGGGAGAACAACTCCATTTGGCTCACTAACTTCACACACCATCAGGCTTCCAAGCAGCTCTCAAGGAAACTCAGTTTTCACACTCTATGCTTAGTGCCCTTTGAGTGCATTATCTAGGAATGAACATGGTAGAGCATCCCACACAAACGAATGCTCCACATGCAGGTTTCACATGCCACCAACTCCACATTCACAGGCAACTTCAGCGCCACAGCCGTTTTCAGATAGCCCTCAATGCAAAGGCTCTAGACGCAAATATTGGTGTGAGAGCTAATTCAATCAAGGAAACACTGCATGTTGGTGAAGGGCATATTGAAGAAGGATCAGCCGAGTGGTTCTTGTGGGAGAACAACTCCATTTGGCTCACTAACTTCACACACCATCAGGCTTCCAAGCAGCTCTCAAGGAAACTCAGTTTTCACACTCTATGCTTAGTGCCCTTTGAGTGCATTATCTAGGAATGAACCTGGTAGAGCATCCCACACAAACGAATGCTCCACATGCGGGTTTGACATGCCACCAACTCCACATTCACAGGCAACTTCAGCGCCACAGCCGTTTTCAGATAGCCCTCAATGCAAAGGCTCTAGACGCAAATATTGGTGTGAGAGCTAATTCAATCAAGGAAACACTGCATGTTGGTGAAGGGCATATTGAAGAAGGATCAGCCGAGTGGTTCTTGTGGGAGAACAACTCCATTTGGCTCACTAACTTCACACACCATCAGGCTTCCAAGCAGCTCTCAAGGAAACTCAGTTTTCACACTCTATGCTTAGTGCCCTTTGAGTGCATTATCTAGGAATCAACCTGGTAGAGCATCCCACACAAACGAATGCTCCACATGCGCGTTTCACATGCCACCAACTCCACATTCACAGGCAACTTCAGCGCCACAGCCGTTTTCAGATAGCCCTCAATGCAAAGGCTCTAGACGCAAATATTGGTGTGAGAGCTAATTCAATCAAGGAAACACTGCATGTTGGTGAAGGGCATATTGAAGAAGGATCAGCCGAGTGGTTCTTGTGGGAGAACAACTCCATTTGGCTCACTAACTTCACACACCATCAGGCTTCCAAGCAGCTCTCAAGGAAACTCAGTTTTCACACTCTATGCTTAGTGCCCTTTGAGTGCATTATCTAGGAATGAACCTGGTAGAGCATCCCACACAAACGAATGCTCCACATGCGGGTTTCACATGCCACCAACTCCACATTCACAGGCAACTTCAGCGCCACAGCCGTTTTCAGATAGCCCTCAATGCAAAGGCTCTAGACGCAAATATTGGTGTGAGAGCTAATTCAATCAAGGAAACACTGCATGTTGGTGAAGGGCATATTGAAGAAGGATCAGCCGAGTGGTTCTTGTGGGAGAACAACTCCATTTGGCTCACTAACTTCACACACCATCAGGCTTCCAAGCAGCTCTCAAGGAAACTCAGTTTTCACACTCTATGCTTAGTGCCCTTTGAGTGCATTATCTAGGAATCAACCTGGTAGAGCATCCCACACAAACGAATGCTCCACATGCGGGTTTCACATGCCACCAACTCCACATTCACAGGCAACTTCAGCGCCACAGCCGTTTTCAGATAGCCCTCAATGCAAAGGCTCTAGACGCAAATATTGGTGTGAGAGCTAATTCAATCACGGAAACACTGCATGTTGGTGAAGGGCATATTGAAGAAGGATCAGCCGAGTGGTTCTTGTGGGAGAACAACTCCATTTGGCTCACTAACTTCACACACCATCAGGCTTCCAAGCAGCTCTCAAGGAAACTCAGTTTTCACACTCTATGCTTAGTGCCCTTTGAGTGCATTATCTAGGAATGAACCTGGTAGAGCATCCCACACAAACGAATGCTCCACATGCGGGTTTCACATGCCACCAACTCCACATTCACAGGCAACTTCAGCGCCACAGCCGTTTTCAGATAGCCCTCAATGCAAAGGCTCTAGACGCAAATATTGGTGTGAGAGCTAATTCAATCAAGGAAACACTGCATTTGGGGAAGGGCATATTGAAGAAGGATCAGCCGCGTGGTTCTTGTGGGAGAACAACTCCATTTGGCTCACTAACTTCACACACCATCAGGCTTCCAAGCAGCTCTCAAGGAAACTCAGTTTTCACACTCTATGCTTAGTGCCCTTTGAGTGCATTATCTAGGAATGAATCTGGTAGAGCATCCCACACAAACGAATGCTCCACATGCGGGTTTCACATGCCACCAACTCCACATTCACAGGCAACTTCAGCGCCACAGCCGTTTTCAGATAGCCCTCAATGCAAAGGCTCTAGACGCAAGTATTGGTGTGAGAGCTAATTCAATCAAGGAAACACTGCATGTTGGTGAAGGGCATATTGAAGAAGGATCAGCCGAGTGGTTCTTGTGGGAGAACAACTCCATTTGGCTCACTAACTTCACACACCATCAGGCTTCCAAGCAGCTCTCAAGGAAACTCAGTTTTCACACTCTATGCTTAGTGCCCTTTGAGTGCATTATCTAGGAATGAACCTGGTAGAGCATCCCACACAAACGAATGCTCCACATGCGGGTTTCACATGCCACCAACTCCACATTCACAGGCAACTTCAGCGCCACAGCCGTTTTCAGATAGCCCTCAATGCAAAGGCTCTAGACGCAAATATTGGTGTGAGAGCTAATTCAATCAAGGAAACACTGCATGTTGGTGAAGGGCATATTGAAGAAGGATCAGCCGAGTGGTTCTTGTGGGAGAACAACTCCATTTGGCTCACTAACTTCACACACCATCAGGCTTCCAAGCAGCTCTCAAGGAAACTCAGTTTTCACACTCTATGCTTAGTGCCCTTTGACTGCATTATCTAGGAATGAACCTGGTAGAGCATCCCACACAAACGAATGCTCCACATGCGGGTTTCACATGCCACCAACTCCACATTCACAGGCAACTTCAGCGCCACAGCCGTTTTCAGATAGCCCTCAATGCAAAGGCTCTAGACGCAAATATTGGTGTGAGAGCTAATTCAATCAAGGAAACACTGCATGTTGGTGAAGGGCATATTGAAGAAGGATCAGCCGAGTGGTTCTTGTGGGAGAACAACTCCATTTGGCTCACTAACTTCACACACCATCAGGCTTCCAAGCAGCTCTCAAGGAAACTCAGTTTTCACACTCTATGCTTAGTGCCCTTTGAGTGCATTATCTAGGAATGAACCTGGTAGAGCATCCCACACAAACGAATGCTCCACATGCGGGTTTCACATGCCACCAACTCCACATTCACAGGCAACTTCAGCGCCACAGCCGTTTTCAGATAGCCCTCAATGCAAAGGCTCTAGACGCAAATATTGGTGTGAGAGCTAATTCAATCAAGGAAACACTGCATGTTGGTGAAGGGCATATTGAAGAAGGATCAGCCGAGTGGTTCTTGTGGGAGAACAACTCCATTTGGCTCACTAACTTCACACACCATCAGGCTTCCAAGCAGCTCTCAAGGAAACTCAGTTTTCACACTCTATGCTTAGTGCCCTTTGAGTGCATTATCTAGGAATCAACCTGGTAGAGCATCCCACACAAACGAATGCTCCACATGCGCGTTTCACATGCCACCAACTCCACATTCACAGGCAACTTCAGCGCCACAGCCGTTTTCAGATAGCCCTCAATGCAAAGGCTCTAGACGCAAATATTGGTGTGAGAGCTAATTCAATCAAGGAAACACTGCATGTTGGTGAAGGGCATATTGAAGAAGGATCAGCCGAGTGGTTCTTGTGGGAGAACAACTCCATTTGGCTCACTAACTTCACACACCATCAGGCTTCCAAGCAGCTCTCAAGGAAACTCAGTTTTCACACTCTATGCTTAGTGTACTTTGAGTGCATTATCTAGGAATGAACCTGGTAGAGCATCCCACACAAACGAATGCTCCACATGCGGGTTTCACATGCCACCAACTCCACATTCACAGGCAACTTCAGCGCCACAGCCGTTTTCAGATAGCCCTCAATGCAAAGGCTCTAGACGCAAATATTGGTGTGAGAGCTAATTCAATCAAGGAAACACTGCATGTTGGTGAAGGGCATATTGAAGAAGGATCAGCCGAGTGGTTCTTGTGGGAGAACAACTCCATTTGGCTCACTAACTTCACACACCATCAGGCTTCCAAGCAGCTCTCAAGGAAACTCAGTTTTCACACTCTATGCTTAGTGCCCTTTGAGTGCATTATCTAGGAATCAACCTGGTAGAGCATCCCACACAAACGAATGCTCCACATGCGCGTTTCACATGCCACCAACTCCACATTCACAGGCAACTTCAGCGCCACAGCCGTTTTCAGATAGCCCTCAATGCAAAGGCTCTAGACGCAAATATTGGTGTGAGAGCTAATTCAATCAAGGAAACACTGCATGTTGGTGAAGGGCATATTGAAGAAGGATCAGCCGAGTGGTTCTTGTGGGAGAACAACTCCATTTGGCTCACTAACTTCACACACCATCAGGCTTCCAAGCAGCTCTCAAGGAAACTCAGTTTTCACACTCTATGCTTAGTGCCCTTTGAGTGCATTATCTAGGAATGAACCTGGTAGAGCATCCCACACAAACGAATGCTCCACATGCGGGTTTCACATGCCACCAACTCCACATTCACAGGCAACTTCAGCGCCACAGCCGTTTTCAGATAGCCCTCAATGCAAAGGCTCTAGACGCAAATATTGGTGTGAGAGCTAATTCAATCAAGGAAACACTGCATGTTGGTGAAGGGCATATTGAAGAAGGATCAGCCGAGTGGTTCTTGTGGGAGAACAACTCCATTTGGCTCACTAACTTCACACACCATCAGGCTTCCAAGCAGCTCTCAAGGAAACTCAGTTTTCACACTCTATGCTTAGTGCCCTTTGAGTGCATTATCTAGGAATGAACCTGGTAGAGCATCCCACACAAACGAATGCTCCACATGCGGGTTTCACATGCCACCAACTCCACATTCACAGGCAACTTCAGCGCCACAGCCGTTTTCAGATAGCCCTCAATGCAAAGGCTCTAGACGCAAATATTGGTGTGAGAGCTAATTCAATCACGGAAACACTGCATGTTGGTGAAGGGCATATTGAAGAAGGATCAGCCGAGTGGTTCTTGTGGGAGAACAACTCCATTTGGCTCACTAACTTCACACACCATCAGGCTTCCAAGCAGCTCTCAAGGAAACTCAGTTTTCACACTCTATGCTTCGTGCCCTTTGAGTGCATTATCTAGGAATGAACCTGGTAGAGCATCCCACACAAACGAATGCTCCACATGCGGGTTTCACATGCCACCAACTCCACATTCACAGGCAACTTCAGCGCCACAGCCGTTTTCAGATAGCCCTCAATGCAAAGGCTCTAGACGCAAATATTGGTGTGAGAGCTAATTCAATCAAGGAAACACTGCATTTGGGGAAGGGCATATTGAAGAAGGATCAGCCGCGTGGTTCTTGTGGGAGAACAACTCCATTTGGCTCACTAACTTCACACACCATCAGGCTTCCAAGCAGCTCTCAAGGAAACTCAGTTTTCACACTCTATGCTTAGTGCCCTTTGTATGGCTAGGACTGAAATGAACCTGGTAGAGCATCCCACACAAACGAATGCTCCACATGCGGGTTTCACATGCCACCAACTCCACATTTACAGGCAACTTCAGCGCCACAGCCGTTTTCAGATAGCCCTCAATGCAAAGGCTCTAGACGCAAATATTGGTGTGAGAGCTAATTCAATCAAGGAAACACTGCATGTTGGTGAAGGGCATATTGAAGAAGGATCAGCCGAGTGGTTCTTGTGGGAGAACAACTCCATTTGGCTCACTAACTTCACACACCATCAGGCTTCCAAGCAGCTCTCAAGGAAACTCAGTTTTCACACTCTATGCTTAGTGCCCTTTGAGTGCATTATCTAGGAATGAACCTGGTAGAGCATCCCACACAAACGAATGCTCCACATGCGGGTTTCACATGCCACCAACTCCACATTCACAGGCAACTTCAGCGCCACAGCCGTTTTCAGATAGCCCTCAATGCAAAGGCTCTAGACGCAAATATTGGTGTGAGAGCTAATTCAATCAAGGAAACACTGCATGTTGGTGAAGGGCATATTGAAGAAGGATCAGCCGAGTGGTTCTTGTGGGAGAACAACTCCATTTGGCTCACTAACTTCACACACCATCAGGCTTCCAAGCAGCTCTCAAGGAAACTCAGTTTTCACACTCTATGCTTAGTGCCCTTTGAGTGCATTATCTAGGAATGAACCTGGTAGAGCATCCCACACAAACGAATGCTCCACATGCGGGTTTCACATGCCACCAACTCCACATTCACAGGCAACTTCAGCGCCACAGCCGTTTTCAGATAGCCCTCAATGCAAAGGCTCTAGACGCAAATATTGGTGTGAGAGCTAATTCAATCAAGGAAACACTGCATGTTGGTGAAGGGCATATTGAAGAAGGATCAGCCGAGTGGTTCTTGTGGGAGAACAACTCCATTTGGCTCACTAACTTCACACACCATCAGGCTTCCAAGCAGCTCTCAAGGAAACTCAGTTTTCACACTCTATGCTTAGTGCCCTTTGAGTGCATTATCTAGGAATCAACCTGGTAGAGCATCCCACACAAACGAATGCTCCACATGCGCGTTTCACATGCCACCAACTCCACATTCACAGGCAACTTCAGCGCCACAGCCGTTTTCAGATAGCCCTCAATGCAAAGGCTCTAGACGCAAATATTGGTGTGAGAGCTAATTCAATCAAGGAAACACTGCATGTTGGTGAAGGGCATATTGAAGAAGGATCAGCCGAGTGGTTCTTGTGGGAGAACAACTCCATTTGGCTCACTAACTTCACACACCATCAGGCTTCCAAGCAGCTCTCAAGGAAACTCAGTTTTCACACTCTATGCTTAGTGCCCTTTGAGTGCATTATCTAGGAATCAACCTGGTAGAGCATCCCACACAAACGAATGCTCCACATGCGCGTTTCACATGCCACCAACTCCACATTCACAGGCAACTTCAGCGCCACAGCCGTTTTCAGATAGCCCTCAATGCAAAGGCTCTAGACGCAAATATTGGTGTGAGAGCTAATTCAATCAAGGAAACACTGCATGTTGGTGAAGGGCATATTGAAGAAGGATCAGCCGAGTGGTTCTTGTGGGAGAACAACTCCATTTGGCTCACTAACTTCACACACCATCAGGCTTCCAAGCAGCTCTCAAGGAAACTCAGTTTTCACACTCTATGCTTAGTGCCCTTTGAGTGCATTATCTAGGAATCAACCTGGTAGAGCATCCCACACAAACGAATGCTCCACATGCGGGTTTCACATGCCACCAACTCCACATTTACAGGCAACTTCAGCGCCACAGCCGTTTTCAGATAGCCCTCAATGCAAAGGCTCTAGACGCAAATATTGGTGTGAGAGCTAATTCAATCAAGGAAACACTGCATGTTGGTGAAGGGCATATTGAAGAAGGATCAGCCGAGTGGTTCTTGTGGGAGAACAACTCCATTTGGCTCACTAACTTCACACACCATCAGGCTTCCAAGCAGCTCTCAAGGAAACTCAGTTTTCACACTCTATGCTTAGTGCCCTTTGTATGGCTAGGACTGAAATGAACCTGGTAGAGCATCCCACACAAACGAATGCTCCACATGCGGGTTTCACATGCCACCAACTCCACATTCACAGGCAACTTCAGCGCCACAGCCGTTTTCAGATAGCCCTCAATGCAAAGGCTCTAGACGCAAATATTGGTGTGAGAGCTAATTCAATCAAGGAAACACTGCATGTTGGTGAAGGGCATATTGAAGAAGGATCAGCCGAGTGGTTCTTGTGGGAGAACAACTCCATTTGGCTCACTAACTTCACACACCATCAGGCTTCCAAGCAGCTCTCAAGGAAACTCAGTTTTCACACTCTATGCTTAGTGCCCTTTGAGTGCATTATCTAGGAATGAACCTGGTAGAGCATCCCACACAAACGAATGCTCCACATGCGGGTTTCACATGCCACCAACTCCACATTCACAGGCAACTTCAGCGCCACAGCCGTTTTCAGATAGCCCTCAATGCAAAGGCTCTAGACGCAAATATTGGTGTGAGAGCTAATTCAATCAAGGAAACACTGCATGTTGGTGAAGGGCATATTGAAGAAGGATCAGCCGAGTGGTTCTTGTGGGAGAACAACTCCATTTGGCTCACTAACTTCACACACCATCAGGCTTCCAAGCAGCTCTCAAGGAAACTCAGTTTTCACACTCTATGCTTAGTGCCCTTTGAGTGCATTATCTAGGAATGAACCTGGTAGAGCATCCCACACAAACGAATGCTCCACATGCGGGTTTCACATGCCACCAACTCCACATTCACAGGCAACTTCAGCGCCACAGCCGTTTTCAGATAGCCCTCAATGCAAAGGCTCTAGACGCAAATATTGGTGTGAGAGCTAATTCAATCAAGGAAACACTGCATGTTGGTGAAGGGCATATTGAAGAAGGATCAGCCGAGTGGTTCTTGTGGGAGAACAACTCCATTTGGCTCACTAACTTCACACACCATCAGGCTTCCAAGCAGCTCTCAAGGAAACTCAGTTTTCACACTCTATGCTTAGTGCCCTTTGAGTGCATTATCTAGGAATGAACCTGGTAGAGCATCCCACACAAACGAATGCTCCACATGCGGGTTTCACATGCCACCAACTCCACATTCACAGGCAACTTCAGCGCCACAGCCGTTTTCAGATAGCCCTCAATGCAAAGGCTCTAGACGCAAATATTGGTGTGAGAGCTAATTCAATCAAGGAAACACTGCATGTTGGTGAAGGGCATATTGAAGAAGGATCAGCCGAGTGGTTCTTGTGGGAGAACAACTCCATTTGGCTCACTAACTTCACACACCATCAGGCTTCCAAGCAGCTCTCAAGGAAACTCAGTTTTCACACTCTATGCTTAGTGCCCTTTGAGTGCATTATCTAGGAATCAACCTGGTAGAGCATCCCACACAAACGAATGCTCCACATGCGCGTTTCACATGCCACCAACTCCACATTCACAGGCAACTTCAGCGCCACAGCCGTTTTCAGATAGCCCTCAATGCAAAGGCTCTAGACGCAAATATTGGTGTGAGAGCTAATTCAATCAAGGAAACACTGCATGTTGGTGAAGGGCATATTGAAGAAGGATCAGCCGAGTGGTTCTTGTGGGAGAACAACTCCATTTGGCTCACTAACTTCACACACCATCAGGCTTCCAAGCAGCTCTCAAGGAAACTCAGTTTTCACACTCTATGCTTAGTGCCCTTTGAGTGCATTATCTAGGAATGAACCTGGTAGAGCATCCCACACAAACGAATGCTCCACATGCGGGTTTCACATGCCACCAACTCCACATTTACAGGCAACTTCAGCGCCACAGCCGTTTTCAGATAGCCCTCAATGCAAAGGCTCTAGACGCAAATATTGGTGTGAGAGCTAATTCAATCAAGGAAACACTGCATGTTGGTGAAGGGCATATTGAAGAAGGATCAGCCGAGTGGTTCTTGTGGGAGAACAACTCCATTTGGCTCACTAACTTCACACACCATCAGGCTTCCAAGCAGCTCTCAAGGAAACTCAGTTTTCACACTCTATGCTTAGTGCCCTTTGAGTGCATTATCTAGGAATGAACCTGGTAGAGCATCCCACACAAACGAATGCTCCACATGCGGGTTTCACATGCCACCAACTCCACATTCACAGGCAACTTCAGCGCCACAGCCGTTTTCAGATAGCCCTCAATGCAAAGGCTCTAGACGCAAATATTGGTGTGAGAGCTAATTCAATCAAGGAAACACTGCATGTTGGTGAAGGGCATATTGAAGAAGGATCAGCCGAGTGGTTCTTGTGGGAGAACAACTCCATTTGGCTCACTAACTTCACACACCATCAGGCTTCCAAGCAGCTCTCAAGGAAACTCAGTTTTCACACTCTATGCTTCGTGCCCTTTGAGTGCATTATCTAGGAATGAACCTGGTAGAGCATCCCACACAAACGAATGCTCCACATGCGGGTTTCACATGCCACCAACTCCACATTCACAGGCAACTTCAGCGCCACAGCCGTTTTCAGATAGCCCTCAATGCAAAGGCTCTAGACGCAAATATTGGTGTGAGAGCTAATTCAATCAAGGAAACACTGCATTTGGGGAAGGGCATATTGAAGAAGGATCAGCCGCGTGGTTCTTGTGGGAGAACAACTCCATTTGGCTCACTAACTTCACACACCATCAGGCTTCCAAGCAGCTCTCAAGGAAACTCAGTTTTCACACTCTATGCTTAGTGCCCTTTGTATGGCTAGGACTGAAATGAACCTGGTAGAGCATCCCACACAAACGAATGCTCCACATGCGGGTTTCACATGCCACCAACTCCACATTCACAGGCAACTTCAGCGCCACAGCCGTTTTCAGATAGCCCTCAATGCAAAGGCTCTAGACGCAAATATTGGTGTGAGAGCTAATTCAATCAAGGAAACACTGCATGTTGGTGAAGGGCATATTGAAGAAGGATCAGCCGAGTGGTTCTTGTGGGAGAACAACTCCATTTGGCTCACTAACTTCACACACCATCAGGCTTCCAAGCAGCTCTCAAGGAAACTCAGTTTTCACACTCTATGCTTAGTGCCCTTTGAGTGCATTATCTAGGAATCAACCTGGTAGAGCATCCCACACAAACGAATGCTCCACATGCGGGTTTCACATGCCACCAACTCCACATTCACAGGCAACTTCAGCGCCACAGCCGTTTTCAGATAGCCCTCAATGCAAAGGCTCTAGACGCAAATATTGGTGTGAGAGCTAATTCAATCAAGGAAACACTGCATGTTGGTGAAGGGCATATTGAAGAAGGATAAGCCGAGTGGTTCTTGTGGGAGAACAACTCCATTTGGCTCACTAACTTCACACACCATCAGGCTTCCAAGCAGCTCTCAAGGAAACTCAGTTTTCACACTCTATGCTTCGTGCCCTTTGAGTGATTATCTAGGAATGAACCTGGTAGAGCATCCCACACAAACTCATGCTCCACATGCGGGTCTGACATGCCACCAACTCCACATTCACAGGCAACTTCAGCGCCACAGCCGTTTTCAGATAGCCCTCAATGCAAAGGCTCTAGACGCAAATATTGGTGTGAGAGCTAATTCAATCAAGGAAACACTGCATGTTGGTGAAGGGCATATTGAAGAAGGATCAGCCGAGTGGTTCTTGTGGGAGAACAACTCCATTTGGCTCACTAACTTCACACACCATCAGGCTTCCAAGCAGCTCTCAAGGAAACTCAGTTTTCACACTCTATGCTTAGTGCCCTTTGAGTGCATTATCTAGGAATGAACCTGGTAGAGCATCCCACACAAACGAATGCTCCACATGCGGGTTTCACATGCCACCAACTCCACATTCACAGGCAACTTCAGCGCCACAGCCGTTTTCAGATAGCCCTCAATGCAAAGGCTCTAGACGCAAATATTGGTGTGAGAGCTAATTCAATCAAGGAAACACTGCATGTTGGTGAAGGGCATATTGAAGAAGGATCAGCCGAGTGGTTCTTGTGGGAGAACAACTCCATTTGGCTCACTAACTTCACACACCATCAGGCTTCCAAGCAGCTCTCAAGGAAACTCAGTTTTCACACTCTATGCTTAGTGCCCTTTGAGTGCATTATCTAGGAATGAACCTGGTAGAGCATCCCACACAAACGAATGCTCCACATGCGGGTTTGACATGCCACCAACTCCACATTCACAGGCAACTTCAGCGCCACAGCCGTTTTCAGATAGCCCTCAATGCAAAGGCTCTAGACGCAAATATTGGTGTGAGAGCTAATTCAATCAAGGAAACACTGCATGTTGGTGAAGGGCATATTGAAGAAGGATCAGCCGAGTGGTTCTTGTGGGAGAACAACTCCATTTGGCTCACTAACTTCACACACCATCAGGCTTCCAAGCAGCTCTCAAGGAAACTCAGTTTTCACACTCTATGCTTAGTGCCCTTTGAGTGCATTATCTAGGAATCAACCTGGTAGAGCATCCCACACAAACGAATGCTCCACATGCGCGTTTCACATGCCACCAACTCCACATTCACAGGCAACTTCAGCGCCACAGCCGTTTTCAGATAGCCCTCAATGCAAAGGCTCTAGACGCAAATATTGGTGTGAGAGCTAATTCAATCAAGGAAACACTGCATGTTGGTGAAGGGCATATTGAAGAAGGATCAGCCGAGTGGTTCTTGTGGGAGAACAACTCCATTTGGCTCACTAACTTCACACACCATCAGGCTTCCAAGCAGCTCTCAAGGAAACTCAGTTTTCACACTCTATGCTTAGTGCCCTTTGAGTGCATTATCTAGGAATGAACCTGGTAGAGCATCCCACACAAACGAATGCTCCACATGCGGGTTTCACATGCCACCAACTCCACATTTACAGGCAACTTCAGCGCCACAGCCGTTTTCAGATAGCCCTCAATGCAAAGGCTCTAGACGCAAATATTGGTGTGAGAGCTAATTCAATCAAGGAAACACTGCATGTTGGTGAAGGGCATATTGAAGAAGGATCAGCCGAGTGGTTCTTGTGGGAGAACAACTCCATTTGGCTCACTAACTTCACACACCATCAGGCTTCCAAGCAGCTCTCAAGGAAACTCAGTTTTCACACTCTATGCTTAGTGCCCTTTGAGTGCATTATCTAGGAATGAACCTGGTAGAGCATCCCACACAAACGAATGCTCCACATGCGGGTTTCACATGCCACCAACTCCACATTCACAGGCAACTTCAGCGCCACAGCCGTTTTCAGATAGCCCTCAATGCAAAGGCTCTAGACGCAAATATTGGTGTGAGAGCTAATTCAATCACGGAAACACTGCATGTTGGTGAAGGGCATATTGAAGAAGGATCAGCCGAGTGGTTCTTGTGGGAGAACAACTCCATTTGGCTCACTAACTTCACACACCATCAGGCTTCCAAGCAGCTCTCAAGGAAACTCAGTTTTCACACTCTATGCTTCGTGCCCTTTGAGTGCATTATCTAGGAATGAACCTGGTAGAGCATCCACACAAACGAATGCTCCACATGCGGGTTTCACATGCCACCAACTCCACATTCACAGGCAACTTCAGCGCCACAGCCGTTTTCAGATAGCCCTCAATGCAAAGGCTCTAGACGCAAATATTGGTGTGAGAGCTAATTCAATCAAGGAAACACTGCATTTGGGGAAGGGCATATTGAAGAAGGATCAGCCGAGTGGTTCTTGTGGGAGAACAACTCCATTTGGCTCACTAACTTCACACACCATCAGGCTTCCAAGCAGCTCTCAAGGAAACTCAGTTTTCACACTCTATGCTTAGTGCCCTTTGTATGGCTAGGACTGAAATGAACCTGGTAGAGCATCCCACACAAACGAATGCTCCACATGCGGGTTTCACATGCCACCAACTCCACATTCACAGGCAACTTCAGCGCCACAGCCGTTTTCAGATAGCCCTCAATGCAAAGGCTCTAGACGCAAATATTGGTGTGAGAGCTAATTCAATCAAGGAAACACTGCATGTTGGTGAAGGGCATATTGAAGAAGGATCAGCCGAGTGGTTCTTGTGGGAGAACAACTCCATTTGGCTCACTAACTTCACACACCATCAGGCTTCCAAGCAGCTCTCAAGGAAACTCAGTTTTCACACTCTATGCTTAGTGCCCTTTGAGTGCATTATCTAGGAATGAACCTGGTAGAGCATCCCACACAAACGAATGCTCCACATGCGGGTTTCACATGCCACCAACTCCACATTCACAGGCAACTTCAGCGCCACAGCCGTTTTCAGATAGCCCTCAATGCAAAGGCTCTAGACGCAAATATTGGTGTGAGAGCTAATTCAATCAAGGAAACACTGCATGTTGGTGAAGGGCATATTGAAGAAGGATAAGCCGAGTGGTTCTTGTGGGAGAACAACTCCATTTGGCTCACTAACTTCACACACCATCAGGCTTCCAAGCAGCTCTCAAGGAAACTCAGTTTTCACACTCTATGCTTCGTGCCCTTTGAGTGCATTATCTAGGAATGAACCTGGTAGAGCATCCCACACAAACTCATGCTCCACATGCGGGTCTGACATGCCACCAACTCCACATTCACAGGCAACTTCAGCGCCACAGCCATTTTCAGATAGCCCTCAATGCAAAGGCTCTAGACGCAAATATTGGTGTGAGAGCTAATTCAATCAAGGAAACACTGCATGTTGGTGAAGGGCATATTGAAGAAGGATCAGCCGAGTGGTTCTTGTGGGAGAACAACTCCATTTGGCTCACTAACTTCACACACCATCAGGCTTCCAAGCAGCTCTCAAGGAAACTCAGTTTTCACACTCTATGCTTAGTGCCCTTTGTATGGCTAGGACTGAAATGAACCTGGTAGAGCATCCCACACAAACGAATGCTCCTCATGCGGGTTTCACATGCCACCAACTCCACATTTACAGGCAACTTCAGCGCCACAGCCGTTTTCAGATAGCCCTCAATGCAAAGGCTCTAGACGCAAATATTGGTGTGAGAGCTAATTCAATCAAGGAAACACTGCATGTTGGTGAAGGGCATATTGAAGAAGGATCAGCCGAGTGGTTCTTGTGGGAGAACAACTCCATTTGGCTCACTAACTTCACACACCATCAGGCTTCCAAGCAGCTCTCAAGGAAACTCAGTTTTCACACTCTATGCTTAGTGCCCTTTGAGTGCATTATCTAGGAATGAACCTGGTAGAGCATCCCACACAAACGAATGCTCCACATGCGGGTTTCACATGCCACCAACTCCACATTCACAGTCAACTTCAGCGCCACAGCCGTTTTCAGATAGCCCTCAATGCAAAGGCTCTAGACGCAAATATTGGTGTGAGAGCTAATTCAATCAAGGAAATACTGCATGTTGGTGAAGGGCATATTGAAGAAGGATCAGCCGAGTGGTTCTTGTGGGAGAACAACTCCATTTGGCTCACTAACTTCACACACCATCAGGCTTCCAAGCAGCTCTCAAGAAACTCAGTTTTCACACTCTATGCTTAGTGCCCTTTGTATGGCCAGGACTGAAATGAACCTGGTAGAGCATCCCAAACAAACGAATGCTCCACATGCGGGTTTCACATGCCACCAACTCCACATTCACAGGCAACTTCAGCGCCACAGCCGTTTTCAGATAGCCCTCAATGCAAAGGCTCTAGACGCAAATATTGGTGTGAGAGCTAATTCAATCAAGGAAACACTGCATGTTGGTGAAGGGCATATTGAAGAAGGATCAGCCGAGTGGTTCTTGTGGGAGAACAACTCCATTTGGCTCACTAACTTCACACACCATCAGGCTTAAAAGCAGCTCTCAAGGAAACTCAGTTTTCACACTCTATGCTTAGTGCCCTTTGAGTGCATTATCTAGGAATGAACCTAGTAGAGCATCCCACACAAACGAATGCTCCACATGCGGGTTTCACATGCCACCAACTCCACATTCACAGGCAACTTCAGCGCCACAGCCGTTTTCAGATAGCCCTCAATGCAAAGGCTCTAGACGCAAATATTGGTGTGAGAGCTAATTCAATCAAGGAAACACTGCATGTTGCTGAAGGGCATATTGAAGAAGGATCAGCCGAGTGGTTCTTGTGGGAGAACAACTCCATTTGGCTCACTAACTTCACACACCATCAGGCTTCCAAGCAGCTCTCAAGGAAACTCAGTTTTCACACTCTATACTTAGTGCCCTTTGTATGGCCAGGACTGAAATGAACCTGGTAGAGCATCCCAAACAAACGAATGCTCCACATGCGGGTTTCACATGCCACCAACTCCACATTCACAGGCAACTTCAGCGCCACAGCCGTTTTCAGATAGCCCTCAATGCAAAGGCTCTAGACGCAAATATTGGTGTGAGAGCTAATTCAATCAAGGAAACACTGCATGTTGGTGAAGGGCATATTGAAGAAGAATCAGCCGAGTGGTTCTTGTGGGAGAACAACTCCATTTGGCTCACTAACTTCACACACCATCAGGCTTCCAAGCAGCTCTCAAGGAAACTCAGTTTTCACACTCTATGCTTAGTGCCCTTTGTATGGCTATTACTGAAATGAACCTGGTAGAGCATCCCACTCAAACGAATGCTCCACATGCAGGTTTCACATGCCACCAACTCCACATTCACAGGCAACTTCAGTGCCACAGCCGTTTTCAGATAGCCCTCAATGCAAAGGCTCTAGACGCAAATATTGGTGTGAGAGCTAATTCAATCAAGGAAACACTGCATGTTGGTGAAGGGCATATTGAAGAAGGATCAGCCGAGTGATTCTTGTGGGAGAACAACTCCATTTGGCTCACTAACTTCACACACCATCAGGCTTCCAAGCAGCTCTCAAGGAAACTCAGTTTTCACACTCTATGCTTAGTGCCCTTTGTATGGGTAGCACTGAAATGAACCTGGTAGAACATCCCACACAAACGAATGCTCCACATGCAGGTTTCACATGCCACCAACTGCACATTTACAGGCTACTTCAGCGCCACAACCGTTTTCAGATAGCCCTCAATGCAAAGGCTCTAGACGCAAATATTGGTGTGAGAGCTAATTCAATCAAGGAAACACCACATGTTGGTGAAGGGCATATTGAAGAAGGATCAGCCGAGTGGTTCTTGTGGGAGAACAACTCCATTTGGCTCACTAACTTCACACATCATCAGGCTTCCAAGCAGCTCTCAAGGAAACTCAGTTTTCACACTCTATGCTTAGTGCCCTTTGAGTGCATTATCTAGGAATGAACCTGGTAGAGCATCCCACACAAACGAATGCTCCACATGCGGGTCTGACATGCCACCAACTCCACATTCACAGGCAACTTCAGCGCCACAGCCGTTTTCAGATAGCCCTCAATGCAAAGGCTCTAGACGCAAATATTGGTGTGAGAGCTAATTCAATCAAGGAAACACTGCATGTTGGTGAAGGGCATATTGAAGAAGGATCAGCCGAGTGGTTCTTGTGGGAGAACAACTCCATTTGGCTCATAAACTTCACACACCATCAGGCTTCCAAGCAGCTCTCAAGGAAACTCAGTTTTCACACTCTATGTTTAGTGCCCTTTGAGTGCATTATCTAGGAATGAACCTGGTAGAGCATTACACACAAACGAATGCTCCACATGAGTGTTTCACATGCCAGCACCTCCACATTCACAGGCAACTTCAGCGCCATAGCCGTTTTCAGATAGCCCTCAATGCAAAGGCTCTAGACGCAAATATTGGTGTGAGAGCTAATTCAATCAAGGAAACACTGCATGTTGGTGAAGGGCATATTGAAGAAGGATCAGCCGAGTGGTTCTTGTGGGAGAACAACTCCATTTGGCTCACTAACTTCACACACCATCAGGCTTCCAAGCAGCTCTCAAGGAAACTCAGTTTTCACACTCTATGCTTAGTGCCCTTTGAGTGCATTATCTAGGAATGAACCTGGTAGAGCATCCCACACAAACGAATGCTCCACATGCGGGTTTCACATGCCACCAACTCCACATTCACAGGCAACTTCAGCGCCACAGCCGTTTTCAGATAGCCCTCAATGCAAAGGCTCTAGACGCAAATATTGGTGTGAGAGCTAATTCAATCAAGGAAACACTGCATGTTGGTGAAGGGCATATTGAAGAAAGATAAGCCGAGTGGTTCTTGTGGGAGAACAACTCCATTTGGCTCACTAACTTCACACACCATCAGGCTTCAAAGCAGCTCTCAAGGAAACTCAGTTTTCACACTCTATGCTTAGTGCCCTTTGAGTGCATTATCTAGGAATGAACCTGGTAGAGCATCCCACACAAACGAATGCTCCACATGCGGGTTTCACATGCCACCAACTCCACATTCACAGGCAACTTCAGCGCCACAGCCGTTTTCAGATAGCCCTCAATGCAAAGGCTCTAGACGCAAATATTGGTGTGAGAGCTAATTCAATCAAGGAAACACTGCATGTTGGTGAAGGGCATATTGAAGAAGAATCAGCCGAGTGGTTCTTGTGGGAGAACAACTCCATTTGGCTCACTAACTTCACACACCATCAGGCTTCCAAGCAGCTCTCAAGGAAACTCAGTTTTCACACTCTATGCTTAGTGCCCTTTGTATGGCTAGGACTGAAATGAACCTGGTAGAGCATCCCAAACAAACGAATGCTCCACATGCAGGTTTCACATGCCATCAACTCCACATTCACAGGCAACTTCAGCGCCACAGCCGTTTTCAGATAGCCCTCAATGCAAAGGCTCTAGACGCAAATATTGGTGTGAGAGCTAATTCAATCAAGGAAACACTGCATGTTGGTGAAGGGCATATTGAAGAAGGATCAGCCGAGTGGTTCTTGTGGGAGAACAACTCCATTTGGCTCACTAACTTCACACACCATCAGGCTTCCAAGCAGCTCTCAAGGAAACTCAGTTTTCACACTCTATGCTTAGTGCCCTTTGTAAGGCTAGGACTGAAATGAACCTGGTAGAGCATCCCA